>NW_022334630.1:33241-44947 GCF_002776525.5 Piliocolobus tephrosceles | reverse complement strand
ATATGTCTATTCATCTCACATAGATAAAACTTTCTGTTATTATGCAGTTTTGAAATTGCATCATGGATGGATTCACGAAGGGACATTTGGGAGCACATTCAGGCCTGTGCTTAAATAGGAGACATCTTCATATAAAAACTGGAGAGAAGCTTTCTGAGATACTGTTTTGTGATGTGTGCATTCCACTCAGGTAGTTATACCTCTTTTCTCATAAGGCAGTGTTTGAACACTGTTCCTATATAACTGAAAAAGTGATATTTTGCAGAGCATGGAACACTATGGTGAAAATGGAAATATCCTGAAATAAAACCCAAAGAAGTATTCCAAGAAACCGTTCTCTGACGTGTTCAATCATTTCAGAGAGTTAAAGCTTACAATACATTGCCCAATTTGGAGACTTTGTCGCTGAGAAATATGTGAAGGGATATTAACTGGTGACCGGAGGCTTGTGGTGAGAAAGGAAACGTCTTCCGATGAACACTGGAGAGAAGCTTTCACAGTAACTGCTTTGTGATGTGTGTATTCATCTCATAGAGTTAAAGAATTCTTTGGATTGAGCACTTTGAAGTCACTGTTTCTGTGGAACATGAGAAAGGACATTTGGAACCGCTCTTTAGAATATGCTGAAAAAGAAATACCCTGTGATAAAAACCAGAAGGAATGTTTCTGTGAAACTGCTCTAGGTCACGTGAAATCCTCTCACACATATAAGCTTCGGTTTTCATTGAGCAGTGTTCTAACACTGTCTAATTTTAGTCAGCTAAGGGATACTTGACAGCACTTTGAGGCTTATGATGAAAATGGAAATATCTTCAGATAGATACCAGAGAGAAGATTTCCAAGAAGCTGTTTTGTGACACTTGCATTCCACTCACCGAATTATACTTTTCTTTTCATAGAGGATTGGAGAATCCCGTTTGGAGAAAACGCTACCAGGGGACATTCTGGAGTATATGGATGGCTATGGTGGAAAAGGAAATATCCTCAGACAAAAACTGGAAAGAAGCTTTCTGAGAAACTGCTTTGTGATAGATATGTCTATTCAACTCACATATATAATTTTTTTTTCCATTACGCAGTTTTGAAACTGCATCTTGAACGGATTCGTGAAGGGACATTTGGGAGTACATTCAGGCCTGTGGGGAAATAGGAAGTATCCTCAGATTAAAACTGGAAAGAAGCTTTCTGAGAAACTGCTTTGTGATGAGTGCATTCCACTCAGGGAGTTATACCCCTTTTCTCATAAGGCTGTGTTTGTCACTCTTCCTGTAAACCTGAAAATCTGATATTTTGCCATGCATAGAAGACTATGGCGAAAAGTGAAATATCCTGAAATAAAACCTGGAAAGAAGTGTTCCAAAAAACTGCTCTCTGGCGTGTGTGTTCATTTCAGCGATTTTAAGCTACACTATGTTGCCCAGTTTAGAAACTCTGTCTTTGAGGAATCTGTGAAGGGATATTAAGTGTCACTCAGAGGCTAGTGGTGAGGAAGGAAATGTCTTACGATGAAAACTGCAGAGAAGTTTTCAGAGAAACTGCTTTGTGATGTGTGTATTCATCTCATAGAGTATAATAATTCCTTGGATTGAGCAGTTTGAAATCACTGTTTCTGTGGAACCTGAGAAAGGATATTTGGGAATGCTTTTAAGGATATGTTGAAAAAGAAATACCCTCAGATGAAAACAAGAAGGAAACTTTCTAAGAAACTGCTCTAGGTCAAGTGAGGTCCCCTCACACACTTAAACTTCAGTTTTCATTGAGAAATATTATAACACTGTTTTTGTTCAGTCTGCGAAGTGATACTAGGGAGTGGTTGGAGGCTTACCATGAAAATGGAAATATCTTCAGATATAAACTGAAGAGATTTCTGAGGAGCTGCTTTGTGACGTGTGCATTCCACTCATAGAGATATACTTTTCTTCTCATAGACAATTGGGTAATTCCACTTGGAGAAAACGCTACCAGGGGACATTTGGGAGTATATGGACGGCTATGATGAAAAAGGAAATATCCTTAGACAAAAACAAAAGAAGCTTTCTATTAAACTGCTTTGTGATAGATAGGTGTATTCCACTCACATAGATAAAACTTTCATTCCATTACACGGTTTGAAACTGCGTCATTGATTTGCGAATGGACATTCGGGAGCACATTGAGGCCTGTGGGGTACTAGGAGATATCTTCAGATAAAAAGTGGAGGGAAGCTTTCTGAGAAACTGCTTTGTGATGTGTGCACTCCGCTCACAGAGTTATACTTTTCGTCTCATAGAGGATTGGGGAATCAAGCTTGGACAAAACACTAACAGTGGACATTTGGCAGTTTATGAATGAGTTCAGTGAAAAGGGAAATACCCTCAGAATGAAACTGGAAAAAAGCTCTCTGTGAAACTGCGTTGTGATAGATATGTCTATTCATTTCACATAGATAAAATCTTTCTTTCTATTACGCAGTTTTGAAACTTTGTCATGGACGGATTCGCGAAGGGACATTCGGGAGCACATTCAGGCCTGTGGGGCAATAGGAGATACCTTCAGAAAAAAACTGGAGAGAAGCTTTCTGAGAAACTGCTTTGTGATGTGTGCATTCCACTCAGGGAGTTACACCTCTTTTCTCATAAGGCAGTGTTTGTACACTCTTCCTGTGAAACTGAAAATGTGAAATTTTTCAGTGCATTGAAGACTCTGGCAAAAAGTGAAATATCCTGAAATAAAAAAACAGAAAGAAGCATTCCAAGAAACTGCTCTCTGACCTGGGCATTCATTTCAGAGAATTAACGCTTATACTATGTTGCCCAGTTTGGAAACTGTCTTTGAGGAATCTGTGAAGGGATATTAGGTGGCGCCCGGAGGCTTGTGGTGAGAAAGGAAACGTCTTCCGATGAAAACTGGAGAGAAGCTTTTGGAGCAACTGCTTGTGATGTGTGTATTCATCTCATAGGGCTAAATCATTCTTTGGATTGAGCAGTTTAAAATCACTGTTTCTGTGGAACCTGAAAAAGGATATTTGGAAATGCTCTTAAGAATATGTTGAAAAGAAATATCCTCCGATGAAAACAAGAAGGAAACATTCTAAGAAAGTGCTCTAGGTCACTTGAAGTCCACTAGCACAGTTAAACTTCTGTTTCCATTGAGCAGTATTGTAAAACTGTTTTTGTTTAGTCTGCGAAGTGATACTCTGGAGCGCTTTGAGGCTTATGGTGAAAATGAAACTATCTTCAGATAGAACCTGGAGAGAAGATTTCCAAGGAGCTGCTTTGTGACGTGTGCATTCCACTCACAGATTTATACTGTTTTTCTCATAGAGGATTGTGGAAACCCGTTTGGAGAAAACGATACCAGGGGAAATTCAGAGTATATGGACTGCTATGGTGTAAAAGGAAATATCCTCAGACAAAAACTGGAAAGAAGATTTCTGTGAAACCGCTTTGTGACAGATATGTCTATTCCTTTCACATAGATCAAACATTATTTCTATTACACAGTGTTGAAACTGCATCCCAGACAGATTTGCGAAGTGACATTTGAGAGCCCATTCATGCCTGTTGGGTAATAGGAAATATCTCCAGATTAAAACTGGAGAGAAGCTTTCTGAAAAACTGCTTTGTGATTTGTGCATTCCACTCAAGGAGTTACACCTCTTTTCTCATAAGGCAGTGTTTGAACACTGTTCTTGTAAAACTGAAAATGTGATATTTTGCAGCACATTAAAGACTATGGAGAAAAGTAAAACATCCGGAAACAAAGCCCAGAAAGAAGTCTTTCAAGAAACTGCTCTCTGACTTGTGCATTCATTTCAGAGAGTTAAAACTTACACTACATTGCCCATTTTGGAAATTCTGTCTCTGAGGAATCTGTGAAGGGATATTAAGGGGTGCCATGAGGTTTCTGGTGAGAAAAGAAGCATCTTCCAATGGAAACTGGAGAGAAGCTTTTAGAGTAACTACTTTGTGATGTGTGTATTCATCTCAAAGTGTTAAATCATTCTTCGGGAGTATATGGACGGCTATGGTGAAAAATGAAATATCCTCAGACAAAAACCGTGAAACTGCTTTGTGATAGATATGTCTATTCATCTCACATAGAAAAACTTTTTTTCTATTATGCAGTTTTGAAACCGCCTCATGGAGAGATTCATGAACGGACATTCGGGAGTACATTTAGGCTGGTGGGGAAATAGGAGATACCTTCAGATAAAAATTGGAGAGAAGCTTTCTGAGAAACTGCTTTGTGATGTATACATTCCACTCAGGGAGTTATACCTCTTTACTCATAAGGCAGTGTGTGAACACTGTTACTGTAAAACTGAAAAAATGATATTTTGCAGCGCATTGAAGACTATGGCGAAAAGGGAAATATCCTGAAATAAAATGCAGAATCAAGCATTCCAAGAAATTGCTCTCTGACGTGTGCATTTATTACAGAGAGTTAACTTACATTACATTGCCCAGTTTAGAAACTCTATCTTTGAGGAATCTGTGAAGGGATATTAAGTGGCACCCATAGGTTTGTGGTGAGAAAGGAAACCTCTTCCAATGGAAACTGGAGAGAAGCTTTCAGAGCAACTTCTTTGTGATGTGTGTATTCATCTCATAGAGTTAAATCATTCTTTGGATTGAGCACTTTGAAGTCACTGTTTCTGGGTAACATGAAGAAGGACATTTGGGAACACTCTTAATATGCTGAAAAAGAAATACCTTCTGATAAAAAGCAGAAGGAAATTTTCTGTGAAACTGCTCTAGGTCAAGTGGGATCCACTCACACAGTTAAGCTTCTGTTTTCATTGAGCAATATTCTCACACTGTTTTACGTTAATCAGCTAAGGGATACCCAGGAGCACTTCAAGTCTTATGGTGAAAATGGAAATATCTTCAGATACATACTGGAGAGAACATTTTCAAGGAGCTGCTTTGTGATGTGTGCATTCCACTCACAGAGTTATACTTTTCTTCTCATAGAGGATTGTGTAATCCTGTTTGGAGAAAAAGCTACCAGGGGACATTCTGGAGTATATGGACCGCTATGGTGGAAAAGGAAATATCCTCAGACAAAAACTGGAAAGAATCTTTCTGTGAAACTGCATTGTGATAGATATGTCTTTTCATCTCACATAGATAAAACTTTCTTTCTATTATGCTGTTTCAAAGCTGGGCCAAGGATGGATTCGTGGAAGGACTTTCAGGAGCACATTCAGGCCTGTGTGGAAATAGGAGTTATTTTCAGATAAAAACTGCAGGGAAGCTTTTTGAGAAACTGCTTTGTGGTGGGTGCATTCCACTGAGACAGCTGTACCTCTCTTGTCATAGGTAGTGTTTGAACACTGTTCCTGTAAAACGGAAAAAGTGATATTTTACAGCCCTTTGAAGTGGCGAAGAGTGAAATATCCTGTAATAAAATCCAGAAAGAAGTGATCCAATAAACTGCTCTCTGACGTGTGCATTCACTTCAGAGAGATAAACCTCACACTACGTTGCCCAGTTTGGAAACTGTGTCTTTGAGAAATCTGTTAAGGGATATTAAGTGGTGCCTGGAGGCTTGTGATAAGAGAAAAAAATGTCTTCTGATGAAAACTGGAAAGAAGCTTTTGGAGCAACCGCTTTGTGATGTGTGTATTCATCTCATATAGTTAAATCACTCTATGGATTGAGGAGTTTTAAGTCACTGTTTCTGTGAAACCTGAGAAAGGACATTTGGGATGGCTCTTAAGAACATGCTGAAAAAGGGGGGGGGGGGTGGAGCAATATGGCCAAATAGGAACAGCTCCAGTCTCCAGCTCCCAGTGAGAGTGACACAGAAGACAGGTGATTTCTGCATTTTTAACTGAGGAATGCACCTCATCACCAGCAACGGGTCAAAGCTGGATGGAGAATGACTTTGATGAGATGAGAGAAGAAGGCTTCAGACCATCAAACTTCTCAGAGCTAAAGGAGGAATTATGTACCCAGCGCAAAGAAACTAAAAATCTTGAAAAAAGGGTGGAGGAATTGACAACCAGAACAATTAATGTAGAGAAGGCCATAAATCAACTGACAGAGATGAAAACCATGACACGTGAAATACGTGACAAATGCACAAGCTTCAGTAACTGACTCGATCAACTGGAAGAAAGACTCTCAGTGATTGAGGATCAAATGAATGAAAAGAAGTGAGAAGAGAAGTCTAAAGAAAAGGAGAAAAAGAAACGAACAAAGCCTGCAAGAAGTATGGGATTACGTAAAAAGACCAAATCTACGTCTGATTGGGGTGCCTGAAAGTGAAGGAGAAAATGGAACCAAGTTGGAAAACACTCTTCAGGATATCATCCAGGAGAACTTCCCCAACCTAGTAAGGCAGGCCAACATTCAAATCAGGAAATACAGTGAACGCCACAAAGATACTCCTCGAGAAGAGCAACTCCAAGACACATAATTGCCAGATTCACCAAAGTTGAAATGAAGGTAAAAATCTAAAGGGCAGCCAGACAGAAAGGTCAGGTTACCCACAAAAGGGAATCCCACCAGACTAACAGCAGATCTCTCAGCAGAAACTCTACAAGCCAGAAGACAGTGGGGACCAATACTCAACATTATTAAAGAAAAGAATTTTAAACCCAGAATTTCATATCCAGCCAAACGAAGTTTCATAAGTGAAGGGGAAATAAAATCCTTTACAGATAAGGAAATGCTTAGAGCTTTTGTCACCACCAGGCCTGCCTTACAAGAGACCCTGAAGGAAGCACTAAACATGGAAAGGAACAACCGGTACCAGCCATTGCAAAAACATGCCAAAATGTAAAGACCATCGTGGCTAGGAAGAAACTGCATCAACTAACAAGCAAAATAACCAGTTAATATCATAATGGCAGGATCAAGTTCACACATAACAATATTAACCTTAAATGTAAGTGGACTAAATGCTCCAATTAAAAGACACAGAATGGAAAATTGGATAAAGAGTCAAGACCCATCAGTCTGATATATCCAGGAGACCCATCTCACATGCAGAGACATACATAGGCTCAAAATAAAGGGATGGAGGAAGATCTACCAAGCAAATGGAGAACAAAAAAAAGCAAGGGTGGCAATCCTAGTCTCTGATAAAACAGACTTTAAACCATCAAAGATCAAAAAAGACAAAGAAGGCCATTACATAATGGTAAAGGGATCAATTCAACAGGAAGAGCTAACTATCCTAAATATATATGCACGCAATACAGGAGCACCCAGATTCATAAAGCAAGTCCTTAGAGACTTACAAAGAGACTTAGACTCCCATACAATAATAATGGGAGATTTCGACACCCCACTGTCAACATTAGACAGATCAACGAGACAGAAAGTTAGCAAGGATATCCAGGAATTGAACTCATCTCTGCAGCAAGCAGACCTAATAGACATCTACAGAACTCTCCACCCCAAATCAACAGAATATACATTCTTCTAAGCACCACAACACATTTATTCCAAAGTTGACCACATAATTGGAAGTAAAGCACTCCTCAGCAAATGTGCAAAAACAGAAAATATAACAAACTGTCTCTCAGACCACAGTGCAACCAAACTAGAACTCAGGACTAAGAAACTCAATCATGATTGCCATTCTAACTGGTGTGAGATGGTATCTCATTGTGGTTTTGATTTGCATTTTTCTGATGGCTAGTGATGATGAGCATTTTTTCATGTGTCTGTTGGCTGTATGAATGTCTTCTTTTAGGAAACAACAGGTGTTGGAGAGGATGTGGAGAAACAAGAACACTTTTACACTGTTGGTGGGATGGTAAACTAGTTCAACCATTATGGAAAACAGTATGGCAATTCCTCAAGGATCTAGAACTAGATGTACCATATGACCCAGCCATCCCACTACTGGGTATATACCCAAAGGATTATAAATTATGCTACTACAAAGACACATGCACACGTATGTTTATTGCGGCACTATTCACAATGGCAAAGACTTGGAATCAACCCAAATGTCCATCAGTGACAGACTGGATTAAGAAAATGTGGCACATCTACACCATGGAATACTATGCAGCCATAAAAAAGGATGAGTTTGCGTCCTTTGTAGGGACATGGATGCAGCTGGAAACCATCATTCTTAGCAAACTATCACAAGAAGAGAAAACCAAACACCGCATGTTCTCACTCATAGGTGGGAACTGAACAATGAGCTCACTTGGACTCGGGAAGGGGAACATCACACACTGGGGCCTATCATGGGGAGGGGGGAGGGGGGAGGGATTGCATTGGGGAGTTATACCTGATATAAATGATGAATTGATGGGTGCTGACGAGTTGATGGGTGCAGCACACCAACATGGCACATGTATACATATGTAACAAACCTGCACGTTATGCACATGTACCCTAGAACTTAAAGTATAATAATAAAAAAAGAAACTCAATCAAAACTGCTCAACTATATGGAAACTGAATAATGTGCTGCTGAATGACTACTGGGTACATAACAAAATGAAGACAGAAATAAAGATGTTCTTTGAAACCAATCAGAACAAAGATACAACATACCAGAATCTCTGAGACACATTTAAAGCAGTGTGTCAAGGGAAATTTATAGCACTAAATGCCCACAAGAGAAAGCAGGAAAGATCTAAAATTTACACTCTAACATCACAACTAAAAGAACTAGAGAAGCAAGAGCAAACACATTCAAAAGCTAGCAGAAGGGAAGAAATAACTAAGATCAGAGCAGAACTGAAAGAGATAGAGACACAAAAAACCCTCTAAAAAATCAATGAATCTAGGAGTTGGTTTTTTGAAAAGATCAACAAAATTGATCGACTGCTACCAAGACTAATAAAGAACAAAAGAGAGAAGAATCTAATAGACGCAATAAAAAATGATAAAGCAGATATCACCACCGACCCCACAGAAATACAAACTACCATCAGAGAATACTATAAACAACTCTACACAAATAAACTAGAAAATCTAGAAGAGATGGATAATTTCCTGGACACTTACACTCTTCCAAGATTAAACAAGGTAAGAAGCTGAATCCCTGAATAGACCAATAGCAGACTCTGAAATAGAGGCAATAATTAATAGTCTACCAACCAAAAAAATTCCAGGACCAGATGAATTCACAGCTGAATTCTACCAGACATACAAGGAGGAGCTGGTACCATTCCTTCTGAAACTATTCCAATCAATAGAAAAAGAGGGAATCCTCCCTAACTCATTTTATGAGGACAACACCATCCTGATACCAAAGCCTGGCAGAGACACAACAAAAAAAGAGAATTTTAGACCAATCTCCCTGATGAACATCGATGCAAAAATCCTCAATAAAATACTGGCAAAATGTATCCAGGAGCATATCAAAAAGCTTATCCACCATGATCAAGTGGGCTTCATCAACATATGCAAATCAATAAACGTAATCCAGCATATAAACAGAACCAAAGGCAAGAACCACATGATTATCTCAATGGATGCAGAAAGGCCTTTGACAAAATTCAACAGCCCTTCATGCTAAAAACGCTCAATAAATTCGGTATTGATGGAACGTACCTCAAAATAATAAGAGCTATTTATGACAAACCCACAGCTAATATCATACTGAATGGGCAAAAACTGGAAAAGTTCCCTTTGAAAACTGGCACAAGACAGGGATGCCCTCTCTCACCACTCCTATTCAACATAGTGTTGGAAGTTCTGCCTAGGACAATCAGGCAAGAGAAAGAAATCAAGGGTATTCAGTTAGGAAAAGAAGAAGTCAAATTGTCCCTGTTGGCAGATGACATGATTGTATATTTAGAAAACCCCATTGTCTCAGCCTAAAATCTCCTTAAGCTGATAAGCAACTTCAGCAAAGTCTCAGGATACAAAATTAATGTGCAAAAATCACAAGCATTCTTATACACCAGTAACAGACAAGCAGAGAACCAAATCAGGAATAAACTTCCATTCACAATTGCTTCAAAGAGAATAAAATACCTAGGAATCCAACTTACAAGGGATGTAAAGGACCTCTTCAAGGAGAACTACAAACCACTGCTCAGTGAAATAAAAGAGGACACAAACAAATGGAAGAACATATCATGCTCATGGATAGGAAGAATCAATATCGTGAAAATGGCCATACTGCCCAAGGTTATTTATAGATTCAATGCTATCCCCATCAAGCTACCAATGAATTTCTTCACAGAATTGGAAAAAACGACTTTAAAGTTCATATGGAACCAAAAAGGAGCCCGCATTGCCAAGACAATCCTAAGTCAAAAGGACAAAGCCGGAGGCGTCACGCTACCTGACTTCAAACTATACTACAAGGCTACAGTAACCAAAACAGCATGGTACAGGTACCAAAACAGAGATATAAAACAATGGAACAGAACAGAGTCCTCAGAAATAATACCACACCTCTCATCATCACTGACCATCAGAGAAATGCAAATCAAAACCACAATGAGATACCATCTCACACCAGTTAGAATGGCAATCATTCAAAAGTCAGGAAACAACAGGTGCTGGAGAGGATGTGGAGAAATAGGAACACTTTTACACTGTTGGTGGGATTGTAAACTAGTTCAACCATTATTGAAAACAGTATGGCGATTCCTCAAGGACCTAGATCTAGAGGTACCATATGACCCAGCCATCCCACTACTGGGTATATACCCAAAGGATTATAAATCATGCTGCTATAAAGACACATGCACACGTATGTGTATTGCGGCACTATTCACAATAGCAAAGTCTTGGAATCAACCCAAATCTCCATCTGTGACAGACTGGAATAAGAAAATGTGGCAAATATACACCATGGAACATTATGCAGCCATAAAAAAGGATAAGTTTGCATCCTTTGTAGGGACATGGATGCAGCTGGAAGCCATCATTCTTAGCAAACTATCACAAGAACAGAAAACCAAACATCGCATATTCTCACTCATAGGTGGGAACTGAACAATGACATCACTTGGACTTGGGAAGGGGAACATCACACATCGGGGCCTATCATGGGGGGGAGGGGGGAGGGATTGCATTGGGAGTTATACCTGACATAAATGGCGAGTTGATGGGTGCTGACGAGTTGATGGGTTCAGCACACCAACATGGCACAAGTATACATATGTAACAAACCTGCAAGTTATGCACATGTACCCTAGAAATTAAAGTATAAAAAAAAGAAATAATACCACACATCTACAGCCATCTGATCTTTGATAAATCTGAGAAAAAAAATGGGAAAGGATTTCCTATTTAATAAATGGTGCTGGGAAAATTGGCTAGCCAGAAGTAGAAAGCTGAAACTGGATCCTTTCCTTTCTCCTTATATGAAAATTAATTCAAGATGGATTAGAGACTTAAATGTTAGACCTAATATCATAAAAACCCTAGGAGAAAACCTTGGGAATACCATTCAGGACATAGGCATGTGCAAGGACTTCATGTCTGAAACACCAAAAGCAATGGCAACAAAAGCCCAAATTGACAAATGGGATCTAATTAAACTAAAGAGCTTCTGCACAGCAAAAGAAACTACCATCAGAGTGAACAGGCAACCTACAGAATGGGAGAAAATTTTTGCAATCTACTCATCTGACAAAGGGCTAATTTCCAGAATCTACAAAGAACTCAAACAAATATACAAGAAAAAAACAAACAATCCCATCCAAAAGTGGGGAAAGGATATGAACAGACATTTCTCAAAAGAAGACATTCATACAGCCAACAGACACATGAAAAAATGCTCATCATG
>NW_022334630.1:12104-28241 GCF_002776525.5 Piliocolobus tephrosceles | reverse complement strand
CTGCATAATAACAGAAAGTTTTATCTATGTGAGATGAATAGACATATCAATCACAAAGCAGTTTCACAGAAATCTTTCCAGTATCTATCTGGGGATATTTCCTTTTTCACCATAGCAGTACAGGTACTCCCGAATGTCCCCTGGTAGCTTTTTCTCCAAATGGAATTCCCCAATATTCTCTGTGAAGAAATGTATAACTCTGTGAGTGGAATGCACACGTCACAAAACAGCTCCTTGGAAATCTTCTTTCCAGTTTTTTTTTGTTTTGTTTTGTTTTGTTTTTCAGATGGAGTCTCACTCTGCTGTCCAGGCTGGAGTGCAGTGGCCAGATCTCAGCTCCCTGCAAGCTCCGCCTCCCAGGTACACGCCATTCTCCTGCATCAGCCTCCCAAGTAGCTTTGACTATAGGCACCCACCACCTCGCCCAGCTAGTTTTTTATATTTTTTTAGTAGACATGGGGTTTCACCAGGTTAGCCAGGATGGTCTCAATCTCCTGACATCGTGATCCACCCGACTCAGCCTCCCAAAGCTTCTTTACAGTTTCTATCTGAAGACATTTTTTTTCACAGTAAGTCTCAAAGTGCTCCTGAATATCACTTCACAGACGAAACAAAAACAGCGTTAGAATATTGCTCAATGAAAACAGAATTAACGGTGCGAGTGGACTTCAGGTGACCTAGAGCTGTTTCACAGAAAAGTTCCTTCTGATTTTTATTGGAGGGTATTTCTTTTCCAGCATATTAAGAGCGTTCCCAAATGTCCTTTCTCAAGTTCCACAGAAAGAGTGATTTCAAACCGCTCAATTCAAAGAATGATTTATCTCTATGAGGTGAATACACACATCACAAAGCAGTTGCTCCGAAAGCTTCTCTCCAGTTTTCAACGGAAGACGTTTCCTTTCTCACCACAAGCCTCTGGGCACCACTTAATATTCCTTCACAAATTTCTCAAAGACAGAGTTTCCTAACTCGGCAATTTAGTGTAAACTTTAACACTCTGAAATGAATTCACACGTCAGAGAGCAGTTTCTTGGAATGCTTCTTTCTTGTTTTATTTCAGGATATTTCACTTTTCACCATAGTCTTCAATGCACTGCAAAATATCACTTATTCAGTTTTACAGTAACAGTTTTCAAACTCTGCCTTATGAGAGAAGATTTAAAACTCCCTGAGTGGAATGCACAAATCACATAACAGTTTCTCAGAAAGCTTCTCTGCAGTTTTTATCTGAAGATATCTGCTATTTCCCCACAGGCCTGAATGTGATCCCATATGTCCCTTTGCGAATCCATCCAGGATGCAGTTTCAAAACTGCGTAATAGAAAAAAGCATTATCTATGTGAAATGAATAGACATACCTATCACAAACCAGTTTCACAGAAAGCTTCTTTCCAGTTTTCTTCTGAGGATATTTCCTTTTTCACTATAGCCATCCATATACTCCCAAAAGTCCCTTCATACCTCTTTCTCCTAGTGGGATTCCCCAATCCTCTATAAGAAGAGAAGTATAACTCTGTGAGTGTAATGCACACGTCATAAAACGGCTTCTCGGAGATCTTCTCTCCAGTATCTATCTGAAGATATTTCCGTTTTCACCATAAGCCTCAAAGTGCTCCCGAGTATCCCTTAGCTGACTAAACAAAAACAGTGTTAGTATACTGCTCAATGAAAACAGAAGCTTAACTGTGGTGTCAAATTCACGTGAGCTGTAGCAGTTTCACAGAAAGATTCCTTCTCGTTTTAAACAGAGGGTAATTCTTTTTCAGTATATTCTCAAGACTGGTCCCAAATTTCCTTTCTCGGGTTCCACAGAAACAGTGATTTCAAACTGTTCAATCCAAAGAATGATTTACTCTATGAGATGAATACACACATCCCAAAACAGTTGCTCCATAAGCTTTTCTCCAGTTTTCATCAGAAGACGTTTCCTTTCTCACCACAAGCCTCCGGGCAACACTTAATATCCCTTCACAGATTCCTCAAAGACAGAGTTTCCAAACTAGGCAAGTAGTGTAAGGTTTAACACTCTGAAATGAATGCACTCGTCAGGGAGTAGTTTTTGGAATGCTTTTTTCTGGGTTTTACTTCAGGATATTTCACTTTTCACCATAGTCTTCAAAGCACTGCAAAATATCACTTTCTCAGTTATACAGGATCAGTGTGCAAACACTACCTTATGAGAAAAGAGATATAACTCCCTGAGTGGAATGCACACATCACAAAGCATTTTCTCAGAAAACTTCTCTCCAGTTTTTCTCTGAAGATATCTCCTATTTCCCCACAGACCTGACTGTGCTCCCAAATGTCCTTTCGCAAATCCGTCCATGACTCACTTTCAAAACTGTATAATAGAAAGAAATTTGTATATATGTGAGACAAATAGACATACCTATTACAAAGCAGTTTCACAGAAAGCTTATTTACAGTTTTGTCTGAGGGTATTTCCTTTTTCACCATAGCCATCCATATAACCCCGAATGTCCCCTGGCACCTTTTTCTCCAAACAGGATAGCCCAATGCTCTATGAGAAGAAAAGTGTAACTCTATGAGTGGAATGCACATGTCACAAAGCAGCTCTTCAGACATCTTCTCTCCAGTATCGATCTGAAGATATTTCCGTTTTCATCATAAGCCTTAAAGCGTTCCCGAGTATCATTTAGCTGATTAACCTAAAAGAGTGTTAGAATACTGCTCAATGAAAACAGAGGTTTATCTGTGCCATTCGAATTCACGTGACCGAGAACAGTTTCACAGAAAGTTTCCTTCTGGTTTTTATTGGAGAATATTTCTTTTTCAACATATTCTTAAGAGCATTCCAAATGTCCTTTTTCAGGTTCCACACAAAAAGTGATTTCAAATTGCTCAACGCCAAGAATGATTTAACTCTATGAGATGAATACGCACATCAGAAAGCAGTTGCTCCGAAAGTTTCTCTCCAGTTTTCATCGGGAGACATTTCCTTTCTCAACACCAGCCTCTGGGTGCCACTTAATATCCCTTCACGGATTCCACAAAGACAGAGTTTCCAAACTGGGCAACATAGTGTAAGCTTTAACTCTCTGAAATGAATTCACACGTCAGAGAGCAGTTTCTTGTAACACTTCTTTCTGGGTTTCATTTCAGGATATTTCACTTTTCGTTATAGTTTTCAAAGCACTGCAAAATATCACTTTTTCAGTTTTACAGGAACAGTGGTGAAACACTGCCTTATGAAAAAAGTGGTATAAATCCCTATGTGGAATGCACACATCAGAAAACAGTTTCCCAGAAAGTTTCTCTCCAGTTTTTATCTGAGGATATCTCCTATTTCCAAAGAGGCCAGAATGTGTTTACGAATGTCTCTTCGTGAATCCGTCCATGACGCAGTTTCAAAACTGATTAATAGAAAGAAAGTTTTATCTATGTGACATGAATAGACATAACTATCACAAAGCAGTTTCAAAGAAAGCTTCTTTCCAGTTTTTGTCCGAGGATATTTCCTTTCTCACCATAGCCATCCATACACTCCGAAAGTCCCCAGGGAGCTTTTTCTCCAAACAGGAATCCTCTATCCTCTATGAGAAGAAAAGTATAACTCCGTGAGTGGAATGCACACGTCACAAATCAGCTCCTTGGAAACCTACTCCTCAGTGTGTATCTGAAGATATTTCCCTTTTCACTGTGAGCCTCAAAGCACTCCCGAGTATGCCTTAGCTGACTAACCTAAAACAGTGTTAAAATACTGCCAATGGATACAGAAACTTAACTCTGTGAGATGAATTCACGTGACCTAGAACAGTTTCCCAGAAAGTTTCCTTCTGGTTTTTATTGGAGGGTATTTCTTTTTCAGCATATTCTTAAGAGCGTTCCCAAATGTTATTTCTTGGGTTCCACAGATACAGTGATTTCTTTTTTTTTTTTTTCTATACTTTAATTTCTAGGGTACATGTGCATAACGTGCAGGTTTGTTACATATGTATACATGTGCCATGTTGGTGTGCTGCACACATCAACTCGTCAGCACCCATCAATTCATCATTTATATCAGGTATAACTCCCCAATGCAATCCCTCCCCCCTCCCCCTTCCCCATGATAGGCCCCAGTGTGTGATGTTCCCCTTCCCGAGTCCAAGTGAGCTCATTGTTCAGTTCCCACCTATGAGTGAGAACATGCGGTGTTTGGTTTTCTCTTCTTGTGATAGTTTACTAAGAATGATGGTTTCCAGCTGCATCCATGTCCCTACAAAGGACGCAAACTCATCCTTTTTTTGGCTGCATAGTATTCCATGGTGTAGATGTGCCACATTTTCTTAATCCAGTCGGTCACTGATGGACATTTGGGTTGATTCCAAGTCTTTGCCATTGTGAATAGTGCCACAATAAACATACGTGTGCGTGTGTCTTTGTAGTAGCATAATTTATAATCCTTTGGGTATATACCCAGTAGTGGGATGGCTGGGTCATATGGTACATCTAGTTCTAGATCCTTGAGGAATCGCCATACTGTTTTCCATAATGGTTGAACTAGTTTACAATCCCACCAACAGTGTAAAAGTGTTCCTATTTCTCCACATCCTCTCCAACACCTATTGTTTCCTGATTTTTTAATGATTGCCATTCTAACTGGTGTGAGATGGTATCTCATTGTGGTTTTGATTTGCATTTCTCTGATGGCCAGTGATGATGAGCATTTTTTCATGTGTCTGTTGGCTGTATGAATGTCTTCTTTTGAGAAATGTCTGTTCATATCCTTTCCCCACTTTTGGATGGGGTTGTTTGTTTTTTTCTTGTATATTTGTTTGAGTTCTTTGTAGATTCTGGAAATTAGCCCTTTGTCAGATGAGTAGATTGCAAAAATGTTCTCCCATTCTGTAGGTTGCCTGTTCACTCTGATGGTAGTTTCTTTTGCTGTGCAGAAGCTCTTTAGTTTAATGAGATCCCATTTGTCAATTTTGGCTTTTGCTGCCGTTGCTTTTGGTGTTTTAGACATGAAGTCCTTGCCCATGCCTATGTCCTGAATGGTACTACCTAGATTTTCTTCTAGGGTTTTTATGGTATTAGGTCTAACATTTAAGTCTCTAATCCATCTTGAATTAATCTTCGTATAAGGAGTAAGGAAAGGATCCAGTTTCAGCTTTCTACTTATGGCTAGCCAATTTTCCCAGCACCATTTATTAAATAGGGAATCCTTTCCCCATTTCTTGTTTTTCTCAGGTTTGTCAAAGATCAGATGGTTGTAGATGTGTGGCATTATTTCTGAAGGCTCCGTTCTGTTCCATTGGTCTATATCTCTGTTTTGGTACCAGTACCATGCTGTTTTGGTTACTGTAGCCTTGTAGTATAGTTTGAAGTCAGGTAGCGTGACGCCTCCGGCTTTGTCCTTTTGACTTAGGATTGTCTTGGCAATGTGGGCTCTTTTTTGGTTCCATATGAACTTTAAAGCAGTTTTGTCCAATTCGGTGAAGAAACTCATTGGTAGCTTGATGGGGATGGCATTGAATCTATAAATAACCTTGGGCAGTATAGCCATTTTCACGATATTGATTCTTCCTATCCATGAGCATGGCATGTTCTTCCATTTGTTTGTGTCCTCTTTTATTTCACTGAGCAGTGGTTTGTAGTTCTCCTTGAAGAGGTCCTTTACATCCCTTGTAAGTTGGATTCCTAGGTATTTGATTCTCTTTGAAGCAATTGTGAATGGAAGTTCATTCCTGATTTGGCTCTCTGCTTGTCTGTTACTGGTGTATAAGAATGCTTGTGATTTTTGAACGTTAATTTTGTATCCTGAGACTTTGCTGAAGTTGCTTATCAGCTTAAGAAGATTTTGGGCTGAGACGATGGGGTTTTCTAAGTATACAATCATGTCATCTGCCAACAGGGACAATTTGACTTCTTCTTTTCCTAACTGAATACCCTTGATTTCTTTCTCTTCCCTGATTGCCCTAGCCAGAAATTCCAACACTATGTTGAATAGGAGTGGTGAGAGAGGGCATCCCTGTCTTGTGCCAGTTTTCAAAGGAAACTTTTCCAGTTTTTGCCCATTCAGTATGATATTAGCTGTGGGTTTGTCATAAATAGCTCTTATTATTTTGAGGTACGTTCCATCAATACCGAATTTGTTGAGCGTTTTTAGCATCAAGGGCTGTTGAATTTTGTCAAAAGCCTTTTCTGCATCTATTGAGATAATCATGTGGTTCTTGTCTTTGGTTCTGTTTATATGCTGGATTACGTTGATTGATTTGCGAATGTTGAACCAGTCTTGCATCCCAGGGATGAAGCCCACTTGATCATGGTGGATAAGCTTTTTGATGTGCTGCTGAATCTGGTTTGCCAGTATTTTATTGAGGATTTTTGCATCGATGTTCATCAGGGAGATTGGTCCAAAATTTGTGTGTGTGTGTGTGTCTCTGCCAGGCTTTGGTATCAGGATGATGTTGGCCTCATAAAATGAGTTAGGGAGGATTCCCTCTTTTTCTATGGATTGGAATAGTTTCAGAAGGAATGGTACCAGCTCCTCCTTGTACCTCTGGTAGAATTCAGCTGTGAATCCATCTGGTCCTGGGCTTTTTTTGGTGGGTAGGCTATTAATTGTCTCAATTTCAGAGCCTGCTATTGGTCTATTCAGGGATTCAACTTCTTCCTGGTTTAGTCTTGGGAGAGTGTACGTGTCCAGGAAATTATCCATTTCTTCTAGATTTTCTAGTTGATTTGAGTAGAGGTGTTTATAGTATTCTCTGATGGTAGTTTGTATTTCTGTGGGGTCGGTGGTGATATCCCCTTTATCATTTTTTATTGCGTCTATTTGATTCCTCTCTCTTTTCTTCTTTATTAGTCTTGCTAGCGGTCTGTCAATTTTGTTGATCTTTTCAAAAAACCAACTCCTGGATTCATTGATTTTTTGGAGGGTTTTTTGTGTCTCTATCTCCTTCAGTTCTGCTCTGATCTTAGTTATTTCTTGCCTTCTGCTAGCTTTTGAATGTGTTTGCTCTTGCCTCTCTAGTTTGTTTAATTGTGATGTTAGAGTGTCAATTTTAGAGCTTTCCTGCTTTCTCTTGTGGGCACTTAGTGCTATGAATTTCCCTCTACACACTGCTTTAAATGTGTCCCAGAGATTCTGGTATGTTGTATCTTTGTTCTCATTGGATTCAAAGAACATCTTTATTTCTGCTTTCATTTTGTTATGTACCCAGTAGTCATTCAGGAGCAGGTTGTTCAGTTTCCATGTAGTTGAGCGGTTTTGATTGAGTTTCTTAGTCCTGAGTTCTAGTTTGATTGCACTGTGGTCTGAGAGACAGTTTGTTATAATTTCTGTTCTTTTACATTTGCTGAGGAGTGCTTTACTTCCAATTATGTGGTCAATTTTGGAATAAGTGTGATGTGGTGCTGAGAAGAATGTATATTCTGTTGACTTGGGGTGGAGAGTTCTATAGATGTCTATTAGGTCTGCTTGGTGCAGAGATGAGTTCAATTCCTGGATATCCTTGTTAACTTTCTGTCTCGTTGATCTGTCTAATGTTGACAGTGGAGTGTTGAAGTCTCCCATTATTATTGTATGGGAGTCTAAGTCTCTTTGTAAGTCTCTAAGGACTTGCTTTATGAATCTGGGTGCTCCTGTATTGGGTGCATATATATTTAGGATAGTTAGCTCTTCCTGTTGAATTGATCCCTTTACCATTATGTAATGGCCTTCTTTGTCTCTTTTGATCTTTGATGGTTTAAAGTCTGTTTTATCAGAGACTAGGATTGCAACCCCTGCTTTTTTTTGTTCTCCATTTGCTTGGTAGATCTTCCTCCATCCCTTTATTTTGAGCCTATGTATGTCTCTGCATGTGAGATGGGTCTCCTGAAGACAGCAGACTGATGGGTCTTGACTCTTTATCCAGTTTGCCAGTCTGTGTCTTTTAATTGGAGCATTTAGTCCATTTACATTTAAGGTTAATATTGTTATGTGTGAACTTGATCCTGCCAGTATGATATTAACTGGTTATTTTGCTCATTAGTTGATGCAGTTTCTTCCTAGCCTCGATGGTCTTTACATTTTGGCATGTTTTTGCAATGGCTGGTACCGGTTGTTCCTTTCCATGTTTAGGGCTTCCTTCAGGGTCTCTTGTAAGGCAGGCCTGGTGGTGACAAAATCTAAAGCATTTGCTTATCTGTAAAGGATTTTATTTCTCCTTCACTTATGAAACTTAGTTTGGCTGGATATGTAATTCTGGGTTTAAAATTCTTTTCTTTAAGAACGTTGAATATTGGCCCCCACTCTCTTCTGGCTTGTAGAGTTTCTGCCGAGAGATCTGCTGTCAGTCTGATGGGCTTCCCTTTGTGGGTAACCCGACCTTTCTCTCTGGCTGCCCTTAAGGTTTTTTCTTCATTTCAACTTTGGTGAATCTGGCAATTATGTGTCTTGGAGTTGCTCTTCTGGAGGAGTATCTTTGTGGCGTTCTCTGTATTTCCTGAATTCGAATGTTGGCCTGCCCTGCTAGGTTGGGGAAGTTCTCCTGGATGATATCCTGAAGAGTGTTTTCCAATTTGGTTCCATTTTCCCCCTCACTTTCAGGCACCCCAATCAGATGTAGATTTGGTCTTTTTACATAATCTCATACTTCTCGCAGGCTTTGTTCATTTCTTTTTCTTCTTTTTTCCTTTGGTTTCTCTTCTCGCTTCATTTCATTCATTTGATCCTCCATCGCTGATACTCTTTCTTCCAGTTGATCGAGTCGGTTACTGAAGCTTGTGCATTTGTCACGTATTACTCGTGTCATGGTTTTCATCTCTGTCATTTCGTTTATGACCTTCTCTGCATTAATTAGTCTAGCTGTCAATTCTTTCACTCTTTTTTCAAGATTTTTAGTTTCTTTGTGCTGGGTACGTATTTCCTCCTTTAGCTCTGAGAGGTTTGATGGACTGAAGCCTTCTTCTCTCATCTCATCAAAATCATTCTCTGACCAGCTTTGATCCGTTGCTGGCGATGGGCTGTGCTCCTTTGCAGGAGGAGATGCGCTCTTATTTTTTGAATTTCCAGCTTTTCTGCCCTGCTTTTTCCCCATCTTTGTGGTTTTATCTGTCACTGGTCTTTGATGATGGTGACGTACTGATGGGGTTTTGATATAGGTGTCCTTCCTGTTTGATAGTTTTCCTTCTGACAGTCAGGACCCTCAGCTATAGGTCTGTTGGAGATTGCTTGAGGTCCACCTCAGACCCTGTTTTTCTGGGCATCAGCAGCAGAGGTTGCAGAAGATAGAATGTTGCTGAACAGCGAGTGCACCTGTCTGATTCTTGCTTTGGAAGCTTCCTCTCAGGGGTGTACTCCACCCTGTGAGGTGTGGGGTGTCAGACTGCCCCTAGTGGGGGATGTCTCCCAATTAGACTACTCAGGGGTCAGGGACCCACTTGAGCAGGCAGCCTGCCCCTTCTCAGATCTCAACCTCCGTGTTGGGAGATCCACTGCTCTCTTCAAAGCTTTCAGACAGAGTCGTTCGCATCTGGACAGGCCTCTGCTGCTTTAGCTGAGCCCTGTCCCCAGAGGCGGAGTCTACAGAGACAGGCAGGTTTCCTTGAGCTGCTGTGAGCTGCACCCAGTTCGAGCTTCCCAGCGGCTTTATTTACCTACTTAAGCCTCAGCGATGGCGGGCACCCCTCCCCCAGCCTCGCTGCTGCCTTGCGGTTAGTTTGCCGCAGACTGCTGTGTTAGCAAGGAGGGAGGCTCCGTGGGCGTGGGACCCTCCCGGCCAGGTGTGGGATATAATCTCCAGTGTGCCGGTGTTACAGCGCAGTATTGGGGTGGGAGTTACCCGATTTTCCAGGTGTTGTGTGTCTCAGTTCCCCTGGCTAGGAAAAGGGACTGCCTTCCCCCTCTCGCTTCCCAGGTGAGGCGATGCCTCACCCTGCTTCAGCTCTCGCTGGTTGGCCTGCAGCAGCTGACCAGCACCGATTGTCCGGCACTCCCGAGTGAGATGACGCCAGTACTTCAGTTGAAAATGCAGAAATCACTGGTCTTCTGTGTCACTCGCGCTGGGAGATGGAGACTGAAGCTGTTCCTATTCGGCCATCTTGCTCCGCCCGCTCTGTGGAATCTTAGAAAGGATATTTGGGAACACGCTTAAAAAAATGCTGAAAAAGAAGTACCCTCCAGTAAAAACTAGAGGGAAAATTTCTGTGAAACAGCTCTAGGTCAAGTGAAGTTCACTCACTTAGTTAAGCTTCTGTTTTCATTGAGCAGTATTTTAACACTCTTTTTGTTTTGTCTGCAAAGTGATAATCGGGAGTGGTTGGAGTCTTATGGTGAAAACGGAAATATCTTCAGATAGAAACTGGAGAGAAGATTTCCGTGGAGCTGTTTTGTGACGTCTGCATTCCACTCACAGAGTTATTCTTTTCTTCTCATAGAGGATTGGGGAATCCCACTTGGAGGAAACGCTACCAGGGGACATTCAGGAGTATATGGACAGCTACGGTGAAAAAAGAATATCCTTAGACCAAAATTGGAAAGAAGCTCTCTGTGAAACTGTTTTGTGATAGATATGTCTATTCATCTCACATAGATAAAACTTTCTTTCTATTACACAGTATTGAAACTGTATCATGGACGCATTCACGAAGGGACATTTGGGAGCACATTCAGGCCTGTGGTTAAATAAGAGATATCTTCAGATAAGAACTGCACAGACATTTTCTGAGAAACTGCTCTGTGATGTGTGCACTTCACTCAAGGAGTTATACCTCTTTTCTCATAAGACAGTGCTTGAACACTGTTTCTGTAAAATTGAAAAAGTGATACTTTGCGGCGCATTGAACACTATGGTGAAAAGTGAAATATCCGGGAAAAAAACCCAGAAAGAAGCGTTCAGAGAAACTGCTCTCTGACATGTGCATTCATTTCAGAGAGTTAAAGCTTACACTACGTAGTCCAGTTTGGAAACTCTATCTTTGAGGAATCTGTGATGGGATATTAAGTGGCGCCCGGAGGTTAGTGGTGAGAAAGGAATCCTCTTCCGATGAAAACTGGAAAGAAGCTTTCGGAGCAACTGCTTTTTGGTGTGTGCATTCATTTCACAGAATTAAATCATTCTGTGGATTGAGCAGTTTGAAATCACTGTTTCTGTGGAATCTGAGAAAAGACATTTGGGAACACTCTTAAGAATATGCTGAAGAAGATATACCCTCTGATAAAAACCAGAAGGAAACTTTCTGTGAAACTACTCTAGGTCACGTGAAATCCAGTAGCACAGGTAAGCTTCTGATTTCATTCAGCAGTATTCTAACACTGTTTTAGGTTAGTCAGCTAAGGGATAATCGGGAGTGCATTGAAGCTAAAGGTGAAAAAGGAAATATCTTCAGGTTGATACTGGAGAGAAAATACCTGAGGAGCTGCTGTGTGACTTGTGCATTACACTCGGAGAGTTATACTTTTATTTTCACAGAGGTTTGGGAAACTCTGTTTGGAGAAAAAACTACCAGGTGACATTTGGGAGTATATGGACAACTAAGGTGAAAAAGGAAATAACCTCAGACAAAAACTGGAAAGAACTTTTCTGTGAAACTGCTTTGTGATAGATATGTCTATTCATCTCACATAGATAAAACATTCTTTCTATTATACACTTTTGAAATGGCATCATGGTAGGATTCCTGAAGGGACATTCAGGAGCACATTCAGGCTTGAGGGGAAATAAGAGATATCTTGAGATAAAAACTGGAGAGAAGTGTTCTGAGAAACTGCATTGTGATATGTGAATTCCACTCAGGAAGTTATACATCTTTTCACATAAGGCAGTGTTTGAAAACTGTTCCTGTAAAACTGAAAAAGTGATATTTTTCAGTGCATTGAAGACTATGAAGAAAAATGAAATGTCCTGAAATAAAACCCAGAAAGAGGCGTTCAAAAACTGCCCTCTGACGTGTGCATTCATTTCAAATAGTTAAAGCTTACACTACGTTGCCAAGTTTGGAAATCCTGTCTTTGAGGTATCTGTGAATGAATATTAATTGGCGCCCGGAGGCTTGTGGTGAGAATGGAAACATCTTCCGATGAAAATTGGACAGAAGTATTTGGAGCAACTCCTTTGTGATGTGGGTATTCATCTCATAGAGTTCAATCATTCTTTGGATTGAGCAGTTTGAAATCACTTTCTGTGGAACCTGAGAAAGGACATGTGGGAACACTCTTAAGAATACTGAAAAAGAAATACCCTCCAATAAAAACCAGAAGGAAATTTTCTGTGAAACTCTTCTAGGTCACGTGAATTCACCTTGAACAGTTAAACTTCTGTTTTCATTGAGCAGTATTCTAACATTGTTTTCATTTAGTCAGCTAAGGAATCCTTGGCAGTGCTTTGAGGCTTACAGTGAAAACGGAAATATTTTCAGAGAGATACTGGAGAGTAGATTTCCGAGGAGCTGTTTTGTGACTTGTGCATTCAACTCACAGAGGTTATACTTTTCTTCTGATAGAGGATAGGGGAATCCCGCTTGGAGAAAACGCTACCGTGAACATTCGGGAGTATAAGGAGGGCTGTGGTGAAAAAGGAAATATCACCAGACAAAAACTGGAAAGAAGCTTTCTCTGAAAATGCGTTGTGATATATATGTCTATTCATCACACATAGATAAATCTTTCTTTCTATTAGGCTGTTTTGAAACTGCGTCATGGAAGGATTCATGAAGGGACGTTCAGGAGCACATTCAGGCCTGTGGGGAAATGGGTAATATCTTCAATTAAAAACTGGAATGAAGTTTTCTGAGAAAATGCTTTGTGATGTGTGCATTCCACTCGGGGATTTATACCTTTTTCCTCATAAGACAGTGTTTGAACACTGTTCCTGTAAAACTCAAAAATTGTTATTTTGCAGCGCAATGCAGTCTATGGTGAAAAGTGAAATGTCCTGAAATAAAACCCAGAGAGACGCGTTCCAAGAAACTACTCTCTGACGTGTGCATTCATTTCAGAGAGTTAAAGTGTAAACAACGTTACCCAGTTTGGAAACTCTGTATTTGAGCAATCCGTGAAGGGATATTAAGTGGTGCCCGGAGGTTTGTGGTGAGAAATTAATCATCTTCCTATGAAAACTCAAGAGAACCTTTTGGGGCAACTGTTTTTGATGTGTGTATTCATCTCATAGAATTAAATCATTCTTTGGATTGAGCAGTTTGAAATCACTGTTTCTGTGGAACCTGAGAAAGGACATTCGGGAACGCGTTTAAGAATATGCTCAAAAAGTAACACCCTCCAATAAAAACCAGAAGGAAACTTTCTCTGAAACTGCTCTAGGTCACGTGAAGTCCACTCGCACAGTTAAACTTCTGTTTTCATTGAGCAGTACTCTAACACTCTTTTAGCTTAGTCAGCTACGGAATACTCGGGACCGCTTTGAGGCTTACTGTGAAAATGGAAATATCTTCAGAGAGATAATGGAGAGTAGACTTCCAAGGAGCTGTTTTGTAACATGTGCATTCCACTAACAGAGTTATGCTTTTCTTCTCATAGAGGACTGGGGAATCCCGTTTTGAGAAAAAGCTGCCAGAGGACATTCGGGAGTATATGGACGGCTATGGTGAAGAAGGAAATATCCTCAGATGAAAACTGGAAAGAAGCTTTCTGTGAAACTGCTTTGTGATAGACATGTCTCTTCATCTCACATAGATAAAACTTTCTTTCTGTTACGCAGTTTTTAAACTGCGTCGTGGACAGATTTGCGAAGGGACAATCGGGAGAACATTCAGGCCTGTGGGGAAATAGGAGATATCTTTAGAAAGAAACTGGAGAGAAGCTATCCAAGAAACTGCACTGTGATGTGGGCATTCCACTCAGGGAGTTATATCTCTTTTCTCATAAGGCAGTGTGTGAATACTGTTTCTGTAAAACTGAAAAAGTGATATTTTGCAGCGCATTGAAGACTATGGTGAAAAGTGAAATACCCTGAAATAAAACCCAAAAAGAAGTGTTCCCAGAAACTGCTCTCTAACGTGTGCATTCATTTCAGAGAGTGAAAGTTTACACTACGTTGCCCAGTTCGGAAACTCGGTCTTTGAGGAATCTGTGAAGGGATATTAAGTGGCGCCCGGAAGCCTGTGGTGAGAAGGGGACTGTCTTCCATTGAAAACTGGAGAGAAGCTTTCGGAGCAACACTTTGTGATGTCTGTATTCATCTCACAGAGTTAAATTATTCTTTGGATTGAGCAGTTTAAAACATTGTTTCTGTGCAACCTGATAAAGGAAATTTGGGACCACACTTAAGAATATGCTGAAAAAGAAACACCCTCCGATAAACACCAGAAGGAAACTTTCTGTGAAACTGCTCTAGGTCATGTGAATTCCACTCACACAGTGAAGCTTCTGTTTTCATTGAGCAGTATTTTAACACTGTTTTATTTTAGTCAGCTAAGGGATATTCAGGAGCGCCTTGAAGCTTATGGTGAAAACGGAAATATCTTCAGGTAGATACCGGAGAGAAGTTTTCCGAGGAGCTGCTTTGTGACGTGTTTATTCCACTTACAGAGTTATACTTTTCTTCTCATAGAGGATTGGGGAAACCTGTTTGGAGAAAACACTACCATGGGTATTTGGGAGTATACGAACCGCTATGGTGGAAAAGGAAATATGCTCAGACAAAAGCTGGAAAGAAGCTTTCCCTGCAACTGCTTTGTGATAGATATGTGTACTCATCTCAGATAGATAAAACTTTCTTTCTATTTCACTGTTTTGAAACTGCGTCAAGGACGGATTCACGAAGGGACATTCATGAGCACATTTAAGCCTGTGGGAAAATAGAGAATATCTTCAGATAAAAACTGTAGAGAAGCTTTCTGAGAGACTGCTTTGGGATGTGTGCATTCCACTCAAGGAGTTACACCTCTTTTCTCATAAGGCAGTGTTTGAACACTGTTCTTGTAAAACTGAAAAAGTGATATTTTGCAGCGCATTGAAGACTATGGTGAAAAGTGAAATATCCATAAACAAAACCCAGAAAGAAGCATTTCAAGAAACTGCTCTCTGACTTGTGCATTCATTTCAGAGTTAAAGCTTGCACTACATAGCCCAGTTTCGAAATTCTGTCTTTGTGAAATCTGTGAAGGGATAATAAGTGGTGCCCAGAGGCTTCTGGTGAGAAAGGAAACATCTTCCAATGGAAACTGGAGAGATGCTTTTGGAGTATCTACTTTGTGATGTGTGTATACATCTCAAAGAGTTAAATCATTCTTTGGGAGTATATAGACGGCTATGGTGAAAAAGGAAATATCCTCAGACAAAAACTGGAAAGATGCTTTCCGTGAAACTGCTTTGTGATAGATATGTCTATTCATCTCACATAGACAAAACTTCCTTTCTATTATGCAGTTTTGAAACTCCGTCATGGATGGATTCACGAATGGACATTCAGGAGTACATTCAGGCCGGTGGGGAAATAGGAGATATCTTCAGATAAAAATTGGAGAGAAGCTTTCTGGGAAACTGCTTTGTGAAGTGCGTATTCCGCTCAGGGAGTTATACCTCTTTTTTCATAAGGCAGTGTTTGAAGACTGTTCCTGTAAAACTGAAAAGGTGATATTTTGCAGCGTGTTGAAGACTATGGCGAAAAGTGAAATACGGAAATAAAACCCAGAGGGAAGCATTCCAAGAAACTGCTCTCTGACGTGTGCATTCATTTGAAAGAATTAAAACTAACATTACGTTGCCCAGATTGGAAACACTATCTTTGAGGAATGTGGTAAGGGATACTAACTGCCTCCCGGAGGCGTGTGGTGAGATAGAAAATGTTTTCCGATGAAAACTGGAGAGAAGCTTTCACAGCAACTGCTTTGTGATGTGTGCATTCATCTCATACAGTTAAATGATTCTTGGATTGAGCAGTTTGGAATCACTGTTTCTGTGGAATCTGAGAAGGGACGATTGGGAACACTCTTAAGAATATGCTGAAAAAGTAATACCATGCGATACAAACCAGAAGAAAACTTTCTCTGAAACTGCTCTAGATCACAAGAATTACATTCACACAGTGAAGCTTCTGTTTTCATTGAGCAGTATTCGAACACTGTTTTACATTAGTCTATGAAGTGATGCTCGGGAGTGGTTTGAGGCTTCTGGTGAAAACGGAAATACCTTCAGATAGATACTGTAGAGAAGATTTCCGAGGAGCTGCTTAGTGATGTGTGCATTCCACT
>NW_022334630.1:0-9104 GCF_002776525.5 Piliocolobus tephrosceles | reverse complement strand
TTTGTTTTTTTCTTGTATATTTGTTTGAGTTCTTTGTAGATTCTGGATATTGACCCTTTGTCGGATGGGTAGATTGCAAAAATTTTCTCCCATTCTATAGGTTGCCTGTTTACTCTGATGGTAGTTTCTTCTGCTGTGCAGAAGCTCTTTAGTTTAATTAGATCCCATTTGTCAATTTTGGCTTTTGCTGCCGTTGCTTTTGGTGTTTTAGACATGAAGAAGATTTTGGGCTGAGACGATGGGGTTTTCTAAATATACAATCATGTCATCTGCCAACAGGGACAATTTGACTTCTTCTTTTCCTAACTGAATACCTTGATTTCTTTCTCTTGCCTGATTGCCCTAGCCAGAACTTCCAACACTATGTTGAATAGGAGTGGTGTGAGAGGGCATCCCTGTCTTCTGCCAGTTTTCAAAGGGAATTTTTCCAGTTTTTGCCCATTCAGTAAGATATTAGCTGTGGGTTTGTCATAAATAGCTCTTATTATTTTGAGGTACGTTCCATCAATACCGAATTTGTTGAGCGTTTTTAGCATGAAGGGCTGTTGAATTTTGTCAAAAGCCTTTTCTGCATCTATTGAGATAATCATGTGGTTCTTGTCTTTGGTTCTGTTTATATGCTGGATTACGTTGATTGATTTGCGAATGTTGAACCAGCCTTGCATCCCAGGGATGAAGCCCACTTGATCATGGTGGATAAGCTTTTTGATGTGCTGCTGAATCTGGTTTGCCAGTATTTTATTGAGGATTTTTGCATCGATGTTCATCAGGGAGATTGGTCCAAAATTTGTGTGTGTGTGTGTGTCTCTGCCAGGCTTTGGTATCAGGATGATGTTGGCCTCATAAAATGAGTTAGGGAGGATTCCCTCTTTTTCTATGGATTGGAATAGTTTCAGAAGGAATGGTACCAGCTCCTCCTTGTACCTCTGGTAGAATTCAGCTGTGAATCCATCTGGTCCTGGGCTTTTTTTGGTGGGTAGGCTATTAATTGTCTCAATTTCAGAGCCTGCTATTGGTCTATTCAGGGATTCAACTTCTTCCTGGTTTAGTCTTGGGAGAGTGTACGTGTCCAGGAAATTATCCATTTCTTCTAGATTTTCTAGTTGATTTGCATAGAGGTGTTTATAGTATTCTCTGATGGTAGTTTGTATTTCTGTGGGGTCGGTGGTGATATCCCCTTTATCATTTTTTATTGCGTCTATTTGATTCCTCTCTCTTTTCTTCTTTATTATCCTTGCTAGCAGTCTGTCAATTTTGTTGATCTTTTCAAAAAACCAACTCCTGGATTCATTGATTTTTTGGAGGGTTTTTTGTGTCTCTATCTCCTTCAGTTCTGCTCTGATCTTAGTTATTTCTTGCCTTCTGCTAGCTTTTGAATGTGTTTGCTCTTGCCTCTCTAGTTCATTTAATTGTGATGTTAGAGTGTCAATTTTAGATCTTTCCTGCTTTCTCTTGTGGGCACTTAGTGCTATAAATTTCCCTCTACACACTGCTTTAAATGTGTCCCAGAGATTCTGGTATGTTGTATCTTTGTTCTCATTGGTTTCAAAGAACATCTTTATATCTGCTTTCATTTCGTTATGTACCCAGTAGTCATTCAGGAGCAGGTTGTTCAGTTTCCATGTAGTTGAGCGGTTTTGATTGAGTTTCTTAGTCCTGAGTTCTAGTTTGATTGCACTGTGGTCTGAGAGACAGTTTGTTATAATTTCTGTTCTTTTACATTTGCTGAGGAGTGCTTTACTTCCAATTATGTGGTCAATTTTGGAATAAGTGTGATGTGGTGCTGAGAAGAATGTATATTCTGTTGATTTGGGGTGGAGAGTTCTATAGATGTCTATTAGGTCTGCTTGGTGCAGAGATGAGTTCAATTCCTGGATATCCTTGTTAACTTTCTGTCTCGTTGATCTGTCTAATGTTGACAGTGGAGTGTTGAAGTCTCCCATTATTATTGTATGGGAGTCTAAGTCTCTTTGTAAGTCTCTAAGGACTTGCTTTATGAATCTGGGTGCTCCTGTATTGGGTGCATATATATTTAGGATAATTAGCTCTTCCTGTTGAATTGATTCCTTTACCATTATGTAATGGCCTTCTTTGTGTCTTGTGATCTTTGATGGTTTAAAGTCTGTTTTATCAGAGACTAGGATTGCAACCCCTGCTTTTTTTTGTTCTCCATTTGCTTGGTAGATCTTCCTCCATCCCTTTATTTTGAGCCTATGTATGTCTCTGCATGTGAGATGGGTCTCCTGAAGACAGCAGACTGATGGTTCTTGACTCTTTATGCAGTTTGCCAATCTGTGTCTTTTAATTGGAGCATTTAGTCCATTTACAATTAAGGTTAATATTGTTATGTGTGAACTTGATCCTACCATTATGTTATTAACTGGTTGTTTTGCTCATTAGTTGATGCAGTTTCTTCCTAGCCTCGATGGGCTTTACATTTTGGCCTGTTTTTGCATTGGCTGGTACCTGTTGTTCCTTTCCATGTTTAGGGCTTCCTTCAGGGTCTCTTGTAAAGCAGGCCTGGTGGTGACAAAATCTCTAAGCATTTGGTCGGGTTACCCACAAAGGGAAGCCCATCAGACTGACAGCAGATCTCTCGGCAGAAACTCTACAAGCCAGAAGAGAGTGGGGGCCAATATTCAACGTTCTTAAAGAAAAGAATTTTAAACCCAGAATTTCATATCCAGCCAAAGTAAGTTTCATAAGTGAAGGAGAAACAGTGATTTCAAACTGGTGAATTCAAGGAACAATTTAACTCTATTAGATGAATACACACAGCACAAAGCAGTTGTTCCGAAACTTTATTGCCCGTTTTCATTGGAGGATGTTTCCTTTCTCATCACAAGCCTCCAGGTGCCACTATATATCCCTTCACAGATTCCTCAAAGACAGAGTTTCCAAACTGTGCAACGTATTGTAAGCTTTAACACTCTGAAATGAATGCACACGTCAGAAAGCAGTTTTTTGGACTGCTTCTTTCTGGGTGTTCTATCAGGATATTTCACTTTTCCCTGTAGTCTTCAATGCGCTGCAAAATATCACATTTTCAGTTTTACAGGAACAGTGTTCAAACACTGCCTAATGAGAAAAGAGCTATAACTCCCTGAGTGGAATGCACACATCACAAAGCAGTTTCTCTGAAGGCTTCTCTCCAGTTTTTATCTGAAGATATCTCCTATTTACCCACAGGCCTGAATGTGCTCCTGAATGTTCCTTTGCAAATCGTCCGTGATGCAGTTTCAAAAATGCGTAATAGAAAGAAAGTTGTATGTATGATACATGAATAGGCATATCTATCACAAAGCAGTTTCACAGAAATCTTCACTGCAGTTTGTGTCTGATGATATTTCCTTTTTCACCATAGCAGTACATATACTCCCGAATGTCCCCTGGTAGCTTTTTCTCCAAACGAGTTTCCCCAATATTCTCTGTGAAGAAATGTGTAACTCTGTGAGTGGAATGCACACATCAGAGCAGCTCCTCGGAAATCTTCTTTCCAGTTTCTATCTGAAGACATTTTTTTTCAATGGTAAACCTCAAAGCGCTCCTCAATATCACTTCACAGACTAAAAAAAATACAGCATTAGAATATTGCTGAATGAAAACAGAAGCTTAACTGTGTGAGTGGAATTCAGGTGACCTAGAGCAATTTCACAGAAATTTTTCTTCTGGTTTATGAGAGAGTATTTCTTTTTCAGCAAGTTCTTAAGGGCGTTCCCAAATGTCCTTTCTCAGGTTTCACAGAAACAATGATTTCAAAGTGCTCAATCCAAAGAATGATTTAACTCTATGAGATGAATACGCACATCATAAAGGAGTTGCTCCAAAACCTTCTGTCCAGTTTTCATCGGAAAACATTTTCTTTCACACCACAAGCCTCTGGGCGCCACTTAATATCCCTTCACAGATTCCTCAAAGACAGTTTCCAAACTAGTCAATGTAGTGTAATCTTTAACTCTCTGAAATGAATGCACACGTCAGAGAGCAGCTTCTTTGAATGTTTCTTTCGGGGTTTTATTCAGTATATTCCACTTTTCGCAATAGTCTTCTAAGCAATGCAAAATATCACTTTTTCAGTTTTACAGGATCAGGGTTAAAACATTGTCTTATGAGAAAGGAAGTATAACTCCCTGAGTGAAATGCTCACATCACAAAGCAGTTTCTCAGAAAGCTTCTCTCCAGTTTTTATCTGAAGATATTTTCTACTTCCGCACAGGCCGGAATGTGCTCCTGAATATCCCTTCGCGAATCCATTGATGATGCAGTTTCAAAACTGCGTAATAGAAACAAAGTTTTATCTATGTGAGATGAATAGACATATCTATCACAAAGCAGTTTCAAAGATAGCTTCTTTTCTGTTTTTGTCCGAGGATATTTCCTTTTCCACCATAGCAGCCCATGTAATCTCGAATGTCTCCTGGAAGTTTTCTCTCCAAAATGGATTCCCCAATCCTCTGAGAAGAAAAGCATAACTCTCTGAGTGGAATGCACACATCACACAGTACCTCCTCAGAAATCTTCTATGCAGTATCTATCTGAAGGTATTTCTGTTTTCACCAGAAGCCTCAAACCACTCCCAAGTATCAGTTCACTGACTAAACAAAAACAGTGTTAGAATACTGCTCAATGAGAATAGAAATTTAACTGTGTGAGTGGACTTCACATGACCTAGAACAGTTTCACAGAAGGTTTCCTTCTGCTTTTTATCAGAGGGTACTTCTTTTTCAGCATTTTCATAAAAGCATTCCCAAATGTCCTTCCTCAGGTTCCACAGAAACAGTGATATCAAACTGCTCAATCCAAAGAGTGATTTAACTCTAGGATATGAATACACACATCACAAAGCAGTTGCTACAAAAGCTTCTCTCCAGTTTTGATCGGAAGATGTTTCCTTTCTCACCACAGGCCTCCAGGCGCCACTTAATATCCCTTCACAGATTCCTCAAAGACAGTTTCCAAACTGGGCAAAGTAGTGTAAGCTTTAACTCTCTGAATTGAATGCACACATCAGAGAGCAGTTTCTTGGAACGCTTCTTTCTGGGTTTTATTTCATGATATTTCACTTTTTGCCATAGACTTCCATGTGCTGCAAAATACCACTTTTTCAGTTTTACAGGAACAGTGTTGAAACACTGCCTTAAGAGAAAAGAGGCATAACTTCCTGAGTGGAATGCACACATCACAAAGCAATTTCTCAGAAAGCTTCTTATCAGATTCTATCTGAAGATATCTCCTATTTCCCCACAGGCCTGAATGTGCTCCCGAAAGTCTCTTCGCGAATCCGTACATGACGCTGTTTAAAAACTACATAATAGAAAGTTTTATCTATGTGATATGTGTAGACATACCTATCACAAAGCAGTTTCACAAAAAGCTTCTTACCACTATTTCATTATTTGTTTGAGGATATTTCCTTTTTTACCATTGCCGTCCAAGTATTCCCGTTTGTCCCCTGGTAGCTATTTCTCAAAACGGGATTCCCCAATCTTCTATGAGAAGAAGATTATAACTCTGTGAGTGGAATACACACGTCACAGAGCAGCTCCACGGAAATCTTCTCTCCAGTATCTATCTGAAGATATTTCCGTTTTCACCATAAGAAAGCGCTCCTGATTATCCTTTGGTTGACTAACCTAAAACAGTGTAAGAATATTGCTCAATGAAAACAGAAGCTTACCTGTGGGAGTGGAATTCAAGTGACCTAGAGAAGTTTCACAGAGAGTTTCCTCCTGGTTTTCATCCAAGGGTATTTGTTTTTCAACATATTATTAAGAGCAGTCCCAAATGTCCTTTCTCAGGTTCCACAGAAACAGTGACTTCAAACTGCTCAAACCAAAGAATGATTTAACTCTATGAGATGAATACACACATCACAAAGCAGTTGCTCCGAAAACTTCTCTCCAGTTTTCATCGGAAGACGTTTTCTTTCTCACTACGAGCCTTCTGGGCATCACTTAATAATCCTTCACAGATTCCTCAAAGACAGTTTCCAAAGTGGGCAACATAGTGTAAGCTTTAACTCTCTTAGATGAATGCACACGTCAGAGAGCAGTTTCTTGGAATGCATCTTTCTGGGTTTTATTTCAGGATATTTCACTTTTCGCCATAGTTTTCAAAGCGCTGCAAAATATCACTTTTTCAGATTTACAGGAACAGTGTTCAAACACTGCCTTATGAGAAAAGAGGTATAACTCCCTGAGTGGAATGCACACATCACAAAGCAGTTTCTCAGAAAGCTTCTCTCCAGTTTTTATCTGAAGATATCTCCTATTTCTCCACAGGCCTGAATGTGCTCCCAAACATCCCTTTGCGAATCCATCCATGACGCAGTCTAAAAACTGCATAAAGAAAGAATGTTTTATCTATGTGAGATGAATAGACATATCTATCACAAAGCAGATTCACAGAAAGCTTCTTTCCAGTTTTTGTCTGAGGATATTTCCTTTAACACTTTTGCAATTCATATACTCCAGAAAGTCCCCTGGTAGCTTTTTCTCCAAGCGGAATTACCCAATACTCTATGAGAAGAAAAGTATAACTGTGGGAGTGGAATGCACATGTCACAAAGCAGCTCCTCGGAAAAGTTCTCTCCACTTTCTATCTGAAGATATTTCTGTTTTCACCGTAAGCCTCAAACCACTCCTGAGTATCATTTTGCAGACTAAACAAAAACAGGGTCAGAATATTGCTCAATTAAAACAGAAGCTTAACTGTGCGAGTAGACTTCAGGGGACCTAGAGCAGTTTCACAGAAAGTCTCCTTCTGGTTTTTATGGGAAGGTATTTCTTTTTAAGCCTATTGCTAAGAGCATTCCCAAATGTCCTTTCACAGGTTAAACAGAAACAGTGATCTCAAACTGCTCAATTCAAGGAATGATTTAACTCTATGAGATGAATACACACATCACAAAACAGTTGCTCCAAAAGCTTCTCTCCAGTTTTCTTCTGAAGACATTTCCTTTCTCATAACAAATCTCGGAGTGCCACTGAATACCCCTTCACAGAATCCTCAAAGACAGTTTCCAAACTGGGCAACATTGTGTAAGCTTCAATTCTTTGAAGTGGATGCCCAGGTCAGAGAGCAGTTTCTTGGAACGCTTCTTTCTGTGTTTTATTTCAGGATATTTCACTGTTTGCCATAGTCTTCAATGCGCTGAAAAATTTCACATTTTCAGTTTCACAGGAAGAGTGTACAAACACTGCCTTATGAGAAAAGAAGTACAACTCCCTGAGTGGAATGCACACATCACAAAGCATTTTCTCAGAAAACTTCTCTCCAGGTTTTATCTGAAGATATTTCCTATTTCCCCACAGGCCTGAAAATGCTCCCAAATGTCCCTTCATGAATCTGTCCATGATGCAGTTTCAGAACTGCATAATAGAAAGAAAGATTTATCTATGTGTGATGAATAGACATATCTATCACAAAGCAGTTTCACAGAAAGCCTTTTTCCAGTTTTAGTCTGAGGATATTTTCCTTTTCACCGAACCCATTCATAAACTCCCGAATGTCCACTGTTAGCGTTTTGTCCAAGCTTGATTCGCCAATCCTCTATGAGAAGAAAAGTATAACTCGGTGAATGGAGTGCACACATCACAAAGCAGTTTCTCAGAAAGCTTCTCTCCAGTTTTTATCTGAAGATATCTCCTAGTACCACGCCACCTAAATGTGCTCCTGAATGTCCATCTGTGAATCCGTCCATGTCGCAGTTTCAAAACTGCGTACTAGAATGAAAGTTTTATCTATGTAAGTGGAATACAACTATCTATCACAAAGCAGTTTAACAGAAAGCTTATTTCCAGTTTTTGTCTGAGGATATTTCCTTTTTCACCATAGCCGTCCATATACTCCCAAATGTCCTCTGGTAATGTTTTCTCCAAGTGGAATTCCCCAATCGTCTATAAGAAGAAAAGTATATCTCTGTCAGTGGAATGCACACGTCACAAATCAGCTCCTCGGAAATCTTCTCTCCAGTTTCTATCTGAAGATATGTCCGTTTTCACGGTAAGCCTCCAACCACTCCTGAGTATCATTTCGCAGACTAAAAAAAAAAAAACAGTGTTACAATATTACTCAATGAACACTGAAGTTTAACTGTGTGAGTGGAACTCACTAGACCTAGAGCAGTTTCACAGCAAGTTTCCTTCTGTTTTATATCGGAGGGTATTTCTTTATCAGCATATTCTTAAGAGCAGTCTGAAATGTCCTTTCTCAGGTTCCACAGAAACAGTGATTTCAAACAGCTCAATCCAAAGAATTTTTATACTCTATGAGATGAATACACACATCACAAAGTAGTTGCTCCGAAAACTTCTCTCCAGTTTTCATCGTAGGACATTTCTTTCCTCACCACAAGCCTCCGGATGACACTTTATACCCCTTCCCAGATTCCTCAAAGACAGGGTTTCCAAACTGGGCAATGTAGTGTAAGCTTTAACTCTCTGAAATGAATGTACACGTCAGAAAGCAGTTTCTTGGAACGCTTCTTTCTGGGTTTTATTTCAGAATATTTCACTTTTCGCCATAGTCTTCAATGCACTTCAAAATATCAGATTTTCAGCTTTACAGAAACAGTGTTCAAGCACTACCTTAAGAGAAATGGGGAATAACTCCCTGAATCGAATGTACTCATCACAAAGCAGTTTCTCAGAAAGCTCTCTCCAGTTTTTATCTGAAGATAATTCCTATTTCCCCACAGGCCTGAATGTACTCCCGAATGTCCCTTCAAGAATCTATTAATGTTGCAGTTTCAAAACTGCATAATGGAAAAAAAATTATATATGTGAGTTGAATAGACATATCTGTCACAAAGCAGTTTCTCAGAAAGCTTCTTTCCAGTTTTTGTCTGATGATATTTCCTTTTCCACCATAGCCTTCCATATACTCCCGAATGTCCCCTGGTAGTGTTTTCTCCTAACAGGATTTTCCAATCCTCTATGAGAAGAAAAGTATAATTCGGAGATTGGAATGTAAACCCCACCAAACAGCTTCTCGGAAATCTTCTCTCCAGTATCTATCTGAAGATATTTCCATTTTCACCATAAACCTCAAAGTGCTGTCGAGTATCCCTTAGCTGACTTAAATAAAACACTATTAGAACACTA
>NW_022334625.1:0-1717 GCF_002776525.5 Piliocolobus tephrosceles | reverse complement strand
CATTCCATTACATTCCATATCATTATTCTTTCCGTTCCATTCCATACTCCATTCCATTCCATTTTCCAATGCATATTCCATTCCATTCCATTCCATTCCATTCCATTCCATTCCATTTCATTCCATTCCATCTTGCATTCCATTCTGTTCCATTCCATTCTATTCCAATCCTTATTCCATTCCATTGCTTTCCGTTCCATATTATATTCCATTCAATATTCCTTTCTATTCTATTCCATTCCATGTCCTATTCCATTCTATTCCAAATTCCATTGTATTCCATTCCATTCTGTTTCCTTCCATTTTGTATCACATTCCGTTCCATTCCGTTACGTTCCATTCTGATCCATTCCATAACATTCCACATTCCATTCGATAGTCCATTCTATATTCCATTCCATTCCATTCCATGTTCCATTGCATTCTATATTCCGTTGCATTAAATATTCCTTTCCATTCCCTTCCGTCCATTCCATTCCTTTTCATATTTCTTTCCATTCTCTTTCGGTTTGTTCCATTCCAATCGCTTTTGCATTCCATTCCATATTCCATTGCTTTCCATTACATTCTATTCCATTCCATACCATTCTATTCCATATTCCATACCATAATGCATTCCATTCTATTCCATTTCATTCCATTTCTTTTCATATTCCCTTCCAATCCATTCCATTTCATTCCGTTCCATATTCCATTTCACTCCGTAAACCATTCCGTTCCATTTCATATTCAGTTGCATTCCATTCCGTATTCCATTCCGTTCCATTCCACATTCCATTTCATTCCATTCCATTCTATATTTCATTGCATTGCCTCCCATATTCCGTTCCATTCCATAATCCATTCCATTCCATATTCCATTCCATTCCATATTCGATTGCATTACATATTCCTTTCCATTCCATATTCCTTACCATTCCATTCCATTCCCTTCCGTTCAATTGCATTCCATTTCATTATTCGTTCCGTTCCATTCCATACTCCATTCCATTCCATTTTCCATTCTATATTCCATTCCATTCCATTTCATTCCATTCCATCTTGCATTCCATTCCGTTCCATTCCATTCTATTCCAGTCCTTCTTCCATTCCATTCCATTCCTTTCCGTTCCATATTATATTTCATTCGATATTCCTTTCTATTCTAGTCCATTCCATGTCCTATTCCATTTCATTCCTTTCCATTCCATCTTCCAGCTGGACAGTGAAGAAGCTGGAAATGCCCAATCTTCCCTCCGTTCGTCCAAACACATTCCATTCTATTCCACACCATATTCCATTCCATTCCATTCCATTCCATATTCCATTCCATTCCATATTCCATTCCATTCCATTCCAGATTGTATTCCATTCCATTCCTTATTCCATTCCATTCCATTCCATACCATTCCATTCTATTCTATTCCATATTCCATTCCATAACTTTCCATTTCATTCCTAATTCCATTTCATTCCATATTTCATTCCATTTCATTCCATTCCATATTCCATTCCATTACATTCCATATTCCATTCCATTTAATTTTGCAATCCATTCCATATCCCACTTCATTCATTTATCTTCCATATTCCATTCCTTTTCATGTTCCATTTAATTCCATATGACATTGCATTCCATTCCATTTTATATTCCATTCAATTAACTTCCATTGCTTTTCATTCCTTTCCATTCCATTCCATTCCATTCCATATTCCATTGCATTCCATATTCCATTCC
>NW_022334624.1:0-1034 GCF_002776525.5 Piliocolobus tephrosceles | reverse complement strand
CTCAGAAATGGCTGTTGCTTACCCCTGCGGCAAAAATGCCAGTGTCTTCTGCCAGAGTGGGTTACTGAGGGCCATGGTGGTTCCACTTTGTGGCTGATACTGATAGTCCCTTTCCGCTGTTTTTGTTCCTAGCCAAAAAAGATGTTTCTGCTGTCTCAGGTATGCTGATTTCAGCAGTTGTTTTTTCTATATGGCTATTCGTTTGTTTTTTTTTTTTTTTTCTTTCACTCTCTCTCTCTCTCTTTTTCTTTTTTCTTTTTTTTTTTTTTTTTTTGGCTTCACTGTGCTGCCGTCCTTTCTTAAGTGGTCTCTTGGACCCTCCCAGGGTTATTGTGGTTTGTGCGTAACTATCTGTATATTTTTTCTTGCGGGAACTGTAGAGTTAAAGGCTGGTATATCCTGCTCTTGCTCCCCCAAGTGATTTTATTCCCCTAAGCTAATATTTCAGGCTTTCAATGTATTCGTGCTTTCATCTGTTCAAGCATAAGTAGAAATTACTTTTTCTCTCCACATTTAGATTTGCTCTCTCTACTTTAATTGCTAATAGTCTTAGTCATCGGATAGATTAGTTAGAAAAAAGTATATTTTTGACATTATAAATGATCCTTTCAATTTGTGTCTAAAAGTGGAAAATATTAGACAACTTAACATTTATGATTGTGTCCAGACCAGTATTTCCTCCAGATGATCTTTATTACAACAAAGATAATTTAATGAAGATCTCTCTAATGGTAAAGCTGGTGGCTTTATGCTATTATAATATCCTTAAGAAAGAGTGACAGTCTGGTGGAAAGACCAACTAAAGCAAGGGTTAGGGAAAAAACAGTTATTACCTTCATTTTGGTCTCACTCTGCATTAAGAGTTTTTGTTGTGTCAAAGATTTATTATTCGTTAAGTAACCTAATGTTCATTAAATAATAAATGGATCCTATTAAATATGATTTTTAAAATTACAATCACATTACTTTTATTCACATCTGTCTACAGATGCCATTCATAGATGAGAATGGTATAATTTTATTTTTTTCATTTT
>NW_022334622.1:0-1065 GCF_002776525.5 Piliocolobus tephrosceles | reverse complement strand
ACTAATTTGTCCAATAAACGAGAGGCAGAAGAAATATTAAACATGTGCGAATGGAATTTGGAAGTAAGTCCAAAAATAAATATTGTACATCATAATACAATACAATATAACAAAATAGAATATACAACAAATAATAATATACAACAAAATATAATATATAACAAAATAAATAAAAACAAAAAAAAAAAAAAAAATAAAGTGGCGACTATTGTCATGTAAATAGATAGACGTCACATAGTTTTATGCAGTATCTTGAAATTTTTAAAACATTATCAGTTTTTTGCTTATATGTATGACATACACAATAATTAATATAGCTATACGATGAATTGTATATACAAAGAATTAGTATAACACCTTATGCGGTCATATTTTTTTTATATTAGTCATATTGTCTTTACCATGCAAATACATTTGTACGTGTACCATAATTAATTTTTTTTTTTTCTTTTTTTTTTTTTATTTGTTTAGGAAGCAATATCTACCTATATGAATGATGATGATTTTACAAAGCTAGAAGGTGTAAGTAGAAAATGATAAAAATGATAAAAATGATAAAAGTGATAAAAGTGGTAAAACAACTAAAGAAAACGACGGGAGCTAGTAGTAACATAGTAATGTATACACACACACATATATATATATATACATATATATATATATATATATACATCCAATTTGCTACGATTTTTTTTGTTATTTGTAGGTGTCAGGCTCGATAAAATTTTCTGAAGTAGAAAATAAGATAATAGGAAAGGAAAACGAAAATGATAAAACTTTAGAACAGAACAGTAAAACTTATGACAATAAATTTAGTGACAGTAAATCTAGTGACAGTAAATCTAGTGATAGTAAATCTAGTGACAGTAAATCTATTAATAGTAAATCTAATGAAAGTGATAGTGACAACAAATTTGCTGACAAAAACGAAATCAACGCAAAAGGAGATAACCTTGGGAAAAATCAGTTTATATACTTAATAAATAAATTTAGTAAAACATTCAGTCCATTTTTTACATCCGTTTTTAATCTTATAAAAACATGTTTTCAACTGGTCAGTACATA
>NW_022334621.1:0-1078 GCF_002776525.5 Piliocolobus tephrosceles | reverse complement strand
AAAAAAAAAAAAAAAAAAAAAAAAAAAAAATAGTATTTTGTTATACGCATACATAAATTAAACACATTAAAAATATGTTATTAATATATATATAAACAATGTTAAAAAAAATAAAATAATTATATAAATGCGGTCTAAATATTACACAATGTATACAAATATATAATGTTTTTTAAAAGAAAACACACATAAAATATGCGTTATGTATAAATATAATAAACCTAAATAAAACATATACACAAATCATATACATATAATAAAATTGCTGTTAGTATATATGAAATATATGTATATATTTTTATAATTTTTTTTTTATCTATTATTAAAAATATATTAATTATTAAAACCCATATCATATTAAAGTATAATTAAAAACAAAAAAGAAAAAACAACAAAAAAAAGAAAAAAAAAAATATAAATAAAAATAAAGCATAAAATATAAAAAAAAAAAAATATTTTACTAATATACATACAAGTACATATATATAGTTCATAAATTTAATTTTTTTCCATGCATATATGTCTATTTGGATACATAAAATTACAATTAACTAATTTTTATAATATTATACGTACTAATATTTAATTACCTCTGTTTTATATAATTATTATTCTGCATAAATAATCTCCTATTGCTTTTGTTAATTATATACACTTGTTGCAAAATGGAAGTTATTTGTTTTTATATGTACGTACAATTAACATAAATTTATATATACGTCTTCACTGAAATATAAATATATCATATAAACAATAATGTGTGTCAATATTAAAATAAAAAAAAAAAAAAATTATATGTAAATCATCATTTTTTTTTTATTATTTTTAAAAATAAAACATTTATAAAAAATAATTTGGATTGAAAAATAAATCATAAAAAATTATATGATATTTTTCATATATTTGCTTTTTCACATATAATATACATTGTCTCTTCATTTAATAGTATTATACACATATATGAATGATATATATATATTACCACATTGTATTTTCTGCGTTGCATGTACTTATGTAAAAATATTTGAATATATTCCTAATGACACCAAACGAAATGTAATAAAAGCTTTTTCTCAAT
>NW_022334619.1:0-24050 GCF_002776525.5 Piliocolobus tephrosceles | reverse complement strand
GTTTGTTCAACTATTTACTTGTGAACTAAGCGAGGTGACTTCCAAGATCCTTCTGTGCCAAACTGCAAGTCCTGTCTGGCTGTTTGTAGGCGCTTGGTCCACCCGTATGTGAAACTGTAGGTTTGTGGGGATTTAGACAAGGTATGGCGGATTTCTCTCCCATGACCCTTGATAGTTTTGGTCGGTTCTTGATAGAAGTGGGGATATTTAAATGAGCCTGTCAAATATGCTCCTGTAACATGAAGACGTAGTTTTTTCAGGGCCAGGTATGGTGGCTCCAGCCTGTAATGCAGCACTTTGAAAGGCTGAGGTGGGAGGATCAGTTGAGGCCAGGAGCTTGAGACCAGCCTGGGCAACATGGCAAAAAACCCAGTCTCTTTTTTTTTTTTTTTTTTGAGATGGAGTCTTGCTCTGTTGCCCAGGCTGAAGTGCACTGGTGCGATTTTGGCTCACTGCAACCTCCGCCTCCGGAGTTCAAGCGACTCTCTGGTCTCAGGCTCTGAAGTACCTGGGATTACAGGCGCCCACCACCATGCCCAGCTAATTTTTGTATATATGTGTGTATGTATGTGTGTGTGTGTGTGTGTGTGTGTGTGTATATATATTTAATTGAGGTGGAGTCTTGCTCTGTCACCCAAGCTGGTGACAGTGGCCGGATCTCAGCTCACTGCAACCTCCACCACCCAGGTTCAAATGATTCTTGTGCCTCAACCTCCTGAGTAGCCAGAACTACAGGCACGTGCCACCATGCCCAGCTAATTTTTTTTTTTTTTTTTTTGAGACGGAGTCTTGCTGTGCCGCCCATGCTGGAGTGCAGTGGCCGGATCTCAGCTCACTGCAAGCTCCACCTCCCGGGTTCACGCCATTCTCCTGTCTCAGCCTCCCGAGTAGCTGGGACTACAGGCGCCCGCCTCGTCGCCCGGCTAGTTTTTTGTATTTTCTATTAGAGACGGGGTTTCACCGTATTAGCCAGGATGGTCTCGATCTCCTGACCTTGTGATCCGCCCGTCTCGGCCTCCCAAAGTGCTGGGATTACAGGCTTGAGCCACCGCGCCCGGCCCAGCTAATTTTTTTGTATTTTTAGCAGAGACAGGTTTCACCGCATTGGCCAGGCTGGTCTTGAACTCCTGACCTCAGGTGATCCTCCCACCCCGACCTCCCAAAGTACTGAGATTACAGGCATGAGCTAGCACGCCTGGCCCCCAGTCTATTTTTTTAAGATTTTGTTGGCCGGGCTCGGTGGCTCAAGCCTGTAATCCCAGCACTTTGGGAGGCCGAGACCATCCCGGCTAACACGGTGAAACCCCGTCTCTACTAAAAAATACAAAAAACTAGCTGGGCGAGGTGGCGGGCGCCTGTGGTCCCAGCTACTCTGGAGGCTGAGGCAGGAGAATGGCGTAAACCTGGGAGGCAGAGCTTGCAGTGAGCTGAGATCCGGCCACTGCACTCCAGCCTGGGTGACAAAGCGAGACTCCGTCTCAAAAAAAAAAAAAAAAAAGATTTTGTTTTGCTTTGTTTTGTTTTTGAGACAAGGTCTGACTCGCCCAGGCTGGAGTGCAGTGGCTCAGTTACGACTCACTATAGCTTTGACCTCCCAGGCTCAGATTATCCTCCCATCTCAGTCTCCTGGGTATCTGGGAGTGCAGGCATGTGCCACCATGCCTGGCTAATTTTTTGTAGAGACAGGGTTTCACCATGTTGCCCCAGGTGGGTCTCAAACTTCTGGGCTCAAGTGATCCTCCTGTCTCGGACTCCCAAAATGCTGGGATTACACGCATCAGCCTCCGCTCCTGGCCCCCATTCATCTTTGAAGCGCAGTCTCCAATGCCCCCTGCTCTGTTGATCTCAGCTTGAAGCATGTTCCCAAGGAGGCTACTGAGATATCCCCTGTTTCCAAGCTCATGGTTTTGAATTAGACCACGACGCATCCAAAAGCTAGAGTCGGTATCAGGATGAGGTATCGAACCTCCCCACATCCCATGTTTGCATTTCATATTGTTACCCTCTGCCCTGGAGAACTTCCTTGAGGCCAGGAGTTGGTATCAGAAGACTGCAGACAAAATCTTTCCCTTTTTTTTTTTTTTTTTTTTTGAGACAGAGTCTCGCTCTGTCGCCCAGGCTAGAGTGCAGTGGTGCAATCTCAGCTCACTGCAAGCTCTGCCTCCTGGGTTCTAGTGATTCTCCTGCCTCAGCCTCCCGAGTAGCTGGGACTACAGGAGCCTGCCACCAGGCCCGGCTATTTTTCTGTATTTTTAGTAGAGACGGGGTTTCACTGCATTAGGCAGGATTGTCTTGGTCTCCTGACCTCGTAATCCTCCTGTCTCGGCCTCCCAAAGTGCTGGGATTACAGGCATGAGTCACCGTGCCCGGCAGATATTTCCCCTTTACAGTCCCCAGCTGATAAAAGAGAAAGTCGTTCTTTGCACGCCGACCTCAGAGGCAGAGAATGATGCAATCTCACGAAGACAGGTTTAATAAATGAGGAATTCTTGCCACAGCTCTGTGGTCTCTGATATCAACATCTCTACGTTCATCCCTGGCCAACTCTCTCTTCCTCCATCAGTCAAAAAATTATTTTTTATTCCTAATGACATAGGACAAAGCCTCTGATTAAATCAGCCAAAAGCCCAGCAGCCCAAGTGGATGTTCCCTACTATCTTGTTGGTATCAAAGTTGCATTGTATTTCCAAGCAACAACAAAAAGTAGGTGCAGGCTATGAAAGCTATCTGAATGGTAAAAGACTTTGTTTGTTTCTGTTGGGTTTCGTTTTAATCTAAGAGGTTGGACTCAGTGCTGTTGCCACTTGGCTCCAGAGCACCGTAATTCTGAGATTCTCTGTTGCTATAGGGATGAGATGATATGATTCAAATGCACCACATGTTCTGTGGCTAAGGTAATTACAGGCATCCTCACCCTCTGGGTCAGGGCTGACTTTGCCATAGATAAACCGAGCATGAGGTCTCGGGTACAGACAGAGAAGGAAAAATAAGCTTTGTGTGGAAAGTTTTAGAGGAAGTTTGCCATTTCTTTTCTTTTCCTTTTTGCCATTTCTTTTCTTTTTTTTTTTTTTTTTTTTTTTTTGAGATGGAGTCTCACTCTGTTGTCCAGACTGGAGTACAATGACGTGATCTCAGCTCACTGCAACCTCCGGCTCCTGGGTTCAAGTGATTTTCCTGCCTCAGTCTCCCAAGTAGCTGGGATTACAGGCATGTGCCACCACATCCAGCTAATTTTTTTTTTTTTCACCATCTTGGCCAGTGCTCGAACTCCTGACCTCAGGTGATCCACCTGCCTCAGCCTCCCAAAGTGCTGGGATTACGGGTGTGAACCATTGCACAGGCCAGAGGAAGTTTTTACAAAAGAAAAAAAAGTATACTTGCTGTTGCTGCTTGACCTGGGTGACCGCACGGTGACAGCCAGCAAAGTGGACAGCATGATTACTTGTGTCCTCAGGGAAGTGGCCAGTGACTGCTGTTTCACAGGGACCTGATGGTCTGATGGACAGATGGCTTGCCCAGAGCCACTGGCTGGCAGAGAGACCCAGAACATTTGAGTGCTCCGGGAAGTATCAGAACCTTTCACATTTCCAGACCAAAGGGGAAGGGGATTGAGTAAAAGAGACATGAAGGAACTTTCTGGGAGCTTGGACACTTCTGTATCCTGATTGGATTTCAGTTACATGGGTGTCTTAACCCATTAAACTGCACACTTAGGCTCCATGTGTTCGCAGACAATGTAATTTCATCAATAAAAGCAATCCTTCAGCTCTTTTAGGATGAGAAGGGAGGTGAGGGATGGGCGATGAGGATAGAAGTGGGAATGTGATGATCCTCCTGCCTCAGCTTCCCAGTGTGCTAGGATTACAGGCGTGAGCCACCATGCCCGGCCTATTTACTTATTATTTTAAGACAGTCTCACTCTGTTGCACAGGCTGGAGTGCGGTGGTGTAATAGCTCACTGCAGTCTTGAACTCATGGTTTGGAGGAGGTTTGCTCAAGCATTCCTCCCCGCTCAGCCTCCCAAGTAGCTGGGACAACAGGCACACATCACCATGCCTGGCTAATTTAAAAATTTTTTGTAGCGACGGGATGTCGCTATATTGCACAGGCTGGTCTGGAACTCCTGGCCTCCAGTGATCCTCCCACCTCAGCCTCCCAAAGTGCTGGGATTGCAGGCCTGAGCCACAGCGCCCTACCAAGAGTGGAGTTTTAAATTATGATTGTCTCCCCTCAACTGCAGTCCAAAAATACTAACTGGAGAAAAGAGAAAGCAATGCTTCAGACGAGGCAGGGAGAGAGCAGCCTGGAACCACAGGAGAGCAGCCCTCTCCTGCCTCTGGACCAGACTGTTTCACCTGCTAGAGAGCTGGCTTAGCATTTGCTACAATGTGCGTTTCCTGCTTGTTGGGGGCAGGGCATGAAGCTTGGGCTTGGGTTTCATATACACGACCCTGCAGGGGCCTCTGAGGATGTCAGTGCCAGCCTCACCCTCCTTTGCCCTCAGTCTAGGCCGCCTGAGTTTCTTGTCCTCCTTCCTTCCAGGACTGGGACACAGTGTCCAGAGAGCACAGCACTAGAGTAGGAGTTTGGGAAGCAGATTTCTCGTCCCTATCTGATACGGTTGGGGTTTGGGTCCCCACCCAGCATCTCATCTTGAATTGTAATCCCATAATCCCCACGTGTCAAGATGGGGTAATCGGACCAGGTGGAGGTAATCGGATCATGGGGGCAGTTTCCCCCATTCTGCTCCCGTGATTGTGAGTCTTGAGGTATCTGATGGTTTTATAAGCACTGGCATTTCCCCTGCTTGCACTCACGCCGTCCAGCCTCCTGAGAAGGAGGTGCCTGCTTCTCCTTTGCCTTTTGCCATGTTAGTAATTTTCCTGAGGCCTTCCCAGCAATGTGGAACTGTGAGTCAATTAAACCTCTTTCTTTCATAAATTACCCAGTCTCTGGTTTATTTCTTTCTTTTTTTTTTATTTTGTTTGTTTGTTTTTGAGTCCGAGTCTCACTCTGTTGCCCAGGCTGGAGTGTAGTGGTATGATCTCAACTCACTGCAACCTCCGCCTCCTGGGTTCAAGTGATTCTCCTGCCTCAGCCTCCAGAGTAGCTGGCATTACAGGTACCCGCCACTATGCCTGGCTAATTTTTGTATTTGTAGTAGAGATGGGGTTTTACCATGTTAGCCAGGTTGGTCTTGAACTCCTGACCTCAGGTGATCTGCCCGACTTGGCCTCCCAAAGTGCTGGGATTATAGCTGTGATCCACTGTGTATTTTCTTTTCTTTCTTTCTTTCTTTTTTTTTTTTTTTTTGAGACGGAGTCTTGCTCTGTCACCTGGGCTGGAGTGCAGTGGCACGATCTCAGCTCACTGCAAGCGCTGCCTCCCGGGTTCACACCATTCTCCTGCCTCAGTCTCCTGAGTAGCTGGGACTACGGGCGCCCACCACCATGCCCAGCTAATTTTCTGTATTTTTAGTAGAGACGGGGATTAACCATGTTAAGATGGTCTTGATCTCCTGACCTCGTGATCCACCTGCCTCGGCCTCCCAAAGTGCTGGGATTATAGGCGTGAGCCACCATGCCCAGCCTTCGGGTATTTCTTTATAGCAGCGCGAGAACGGACTAATACACTACCTGGTCACTAACTTACTGAACATTGACTAAACAATCTGGGCTACAGTTTCCCCAGGAGCAGAACAGGGTTAATTGCTGTCAGGGCTACCACAAGGGGACAAAGCTCACCAGAGGTGTCCTGTATACAAATATGAAATAGGTGCTCTGCAGAGGAGACAGGAGGCTGCCTTATGATGTAAAACAAACAAACAAACAAAAGGCTTGGGGGTTGGTTGTTGGTGAAAAACTATTGGCAGCCACCAGGCAGTCAGAAGCCTCCGTGGCTTCTATTTTTGGGGGAATCAAGAAATTCATCTTGGTCGCTCACACCTGCAGTCCTAGCAGTTTGGGAGTCTGAGGCAGGAGGATTGCTTGAAGCCCGGAGTGCAAGACCAGCCTGGGCAACAGAGTGAAACCCTGTCTCTACAAAAGATACAAAAATCAGCCAGGCATGGTGGTGTGTGCCTGTAGTCCCAGCTACTTGGTAGGCTGAGGTGGGAGGATCTCTTGAGTCCAGAAAGTCGAGGCTGCAATGAGCTTTGACCGTGCCTCTGTACTCCAGCGTGAGCAACAGAGTGAGACCCTGCCTCTAAAAAGTGAAAAAGAAAACATTGTAAAATAAAAATGTATTATTTATATGTAATATATAATATGTATTATAGGCCCAGCGCGATGGCTCACGCCTGTAATCCCAGTACTTTGGGAAGCTGAGGTACACAGATCACTCGAGGTCAGGAGTTCAAAACCAGCCTGGCCAACATGGTGAAACCCCTTCTGTATTAAAAATAAAAAAAAAAATGGCCAGGCATGGTGGCTCACACCTGTAATCCCGGTACTTTGGGAGGCCGAGGCAGGGAGATCACCAGGTCAAGAGATCGAGACCATCCCGGCCAACATGGTGAAACCTCATCTCTACTAAAAATACAAAAATTAGCTGGGTGTGGTGGCATGCACCTGTAGTCCCAGCTACTCTGGAGGCTGAGGCAGGAGAATTGCTAGAACCTGGGGGGTAGAGGTTGCAATGAGCCAAGATCGCACCACTGCACTCCAGCCTGGGCGACAGAGCAAGACTGTCTCAAAACAATAAAAAAAATTAGCCAGGCATGGTGACACATGTCTATAATCCTAGTTACTTGGGAGACTGAGGTGGGGAGATCACTTGGACCTGTGAGGCAGAGGCTACACTGAGCCCAGATTGCCACACTGCACTCTAGCCTGGGCGACAGAGCGAGACTGTCTCAAAAAAAAAGTGACCGGGCACGGTGGCTCACGCCTGTAATCCCAGCACTTTGGGAGGCCAAGCCAGGTGGATCACGAGGTCAGGAGATCGAGACCATCCTGGCTAACACGGTGAAATCCCATCTCTACTAAAAATACAAAAAAATTAGCCAGACATGTGGGGGGTGCCTGCAGTCTCAGCTAGTTGGGAGGCTGAGGCAGGAGAATGGCGTGAACCCGGGAGGCATAGCTTGCAGTGAGCCGAGATCATGCCACTCTGCACTTCAGCCTGGGTGACAGAGCGAGACTCTGTCTCAAAAAAAAAAAAAACTCTCTGTTATATATTATATATAATATAAAATATATATTTTTAATATGAACTATATGATAGAAAAATCTTCATATGAAAACATTTTATATTACATATTTACATTTTATATATTATATAATACAAACCATATTGTATAAAATATATTTTGTAATTTATAAATACAGTTTTGTATTTATATATTTTTATATTACATACAAATATATGAATGCAATGTATTACATATAAAATATATTTTATATTACATATAAATATATATAATATGATTTTTTTTGAGACAGAGTCTTAATCTGTCACCCAGGCTGGAGTGCAATGGCGCAATCTCAGCTCGCTGCAGCCTCCACCTCCTGGGTGAATCAATTCTCCTGCCTCAGACTCCTGAGTAGCTGGGATTACAGGCACCCGCCACCACACCCAGCTAATTTTTGTATTTTTAGTAGAGACAGGGTTTCACCATGTTGGCCGGGCTGGTCTCAAACTCCTGACCTCAGGTGATCCACCCACCTCGGTCTCCCAAAGTGCTGAGATTACAGGCGTGAGCCACCACGCCTGGCCTATTTTATATTCATATTTTATGTATCCATATTTTTATATTTTACATACAAATATATATTTTTATATTACACAAATATATGCATTATATATATATTAGAAATATCAAACCATGGAGACGGTGTTAAGCATCTTCCCAGTACATGGCCCCTCATAAAATGCCATTTTTCCTATTGCTATTTTTGTGGCAGCGGAGACTTGGAAACAGGATGGCACAGAAGACCTGGGATGAGCCAGTGCAGTTAACAAGGGGAAGCACATGACTTGGAAAGTTCAGTGAGCTCTTGTTTAGATAATAGGATCCATACATCACCAGTGATAGGTTCCTTCATTCTCTTGTGATCCGTGGATTCCTTCTCCCTCTCTTCCTTTCCTCCCTCCCTCTCTCTGTTTGCATTTGATTTGTAGAAAAAAGTGCAGAATTTCTTACAGCCTGGATTTTGCAGATTGTCCCATTGTGGTATCATTTGACATATTTTTCTGCTGCCCTTGTATGTCCTGTAATTTGTTAATTAGATCAAGAGGCTTAGATTCAAGTTCTTCTTTTTTTTTCCAGGATTACTCATAGGTGATGTCATGTACAGCCATATAGATGGACAAGATGTCTGGTTTTCTTTTTTTTTTCAAAAAGATGTCAGCAGTCATTGGTGATCATTACCTAAGGGTGTTTTTGTTTGTTTGTTTCTGAGACGGAGTCTCGCTCTGTCTCCCAGGCTGGAGTGCAGTGGCACAATCTCTGCTCACTGCAGCCTCCGCCTCCCAGGTTCAAGTGATTCTCCTGCCTCGGCCTCTCCAGTAGGTGGAACCAACGATATTAATAATCATATTACATGTGAATGTCTTAGTATGATTTTATATGATTGCATAGTAGCAGGATGATACTTTATGTTTACATCGATTTATTACAACATAGGTTTATTCTGCTTTTCAAGGAAATGGAAAAAATGAACATATATAAGCAGGGCTGTATATATATATATATATATAATTTTTTTTTTTTTGAGGCAGAGTCTCACTCTGGAATGCAGTGGTGCGATCTTGACTCACTCCAACCTCCGCCTCCTGGGTTCAAGCGATTCTCCTGCCTCAGCCTCCCGAGTAGCTGGGACAACAGGCATGCACCACCACGCCCAGCTAACTTTTGTATTTCTATTATTTATTATTATTCTTCTTATTTTTTTGAGATAGAGTCTTGCTCTGTCACCCAGGCTGCAGTGCAGTGGCACAGTGTTGGCTCACTGCACAACCTCTGCCTCTCAGGTTCAAGCAGTTCTCCTGTCTTGGCCTCCTGAGTAGGTAGGGCTAGAGGCGTCCACCAAACTTGGCTTATTTTTCTATTTTTTTTGTTAGAGACAGGGTTTCACCATGTTGGCCAGGCTGGTTTTGAACTCTTGACCTCAAGTGAGGTCTGCCTCGGCCTCCCAAAGTGTTGGGATTACAGGCGTGAGCCACCATGCCCAGCCAGTAAGCCGGGCAATTAGAGTCCCTTGTCTCCAGCCCTACGCAGCATATCCTGGCAGCTCTTACTGCTGATTATTTCTTTTCCCATCCCTAGAACAGCAAAGGTTTATCCTCTGGTGAAATGGAGAAAATGAATACATTAACTTCAACACTATGCCTAGTTTAAGGCAGGTGGGAGGAAGCTCCTGGTTAATATCACTCGTCTGTTTCACTTCTTCCGCTGGCATTTCCTGCATCCTATCTTTTCCTGTGGTAGAGACCTCTGGTTATTTCTCAGTATCTGTTCTCTCCTTCTAATGCAACAGAGCCTTCGATTTTTAGCTAGGGAACGTTGCGTTCCCAGAATGAAGACTCCATTTTCCAGCCTTCTTTGTAGATGGAGGTGGCTGTGTGACTGAGATCTGTTCAATGGGATATGAGCAGAAGTGACTTGTGCCTTTTCTGAATCAAGCTCTTAAAAGAAAGGGCATTCGGGCTGGGCACGGTGGCTCATGCCTGTAATCCCAGCACTTTGTGAAGCTAAGGTGGGCAGATCACTTGAAGTCAGGAGTTCGAGTCCAGCCTGGCCAACATGGTGAAACCTTGTTTCTGCTAAAAATACAAAAATCAGCCAGGCATGGTGGTGAGTGCTTGTAATCCCAGCTACTCGGAAGGCTGAGGCAGGAGAGTTGCTTGAACCCAGGAGGTAGAGGTTGCAGTGAGTTGAGATCCCACCACTGCACTGCAACCTGGGCGACAGAGTGAGACTCCATCTCAAAAAAAAAAAAAAAAAAAAAGGTTGGGGTGGGGGCATCCTATCCCCTTCCTTTTCCCCTCTTACTGCTGGCTGAAATACAGATGTGGCCATCTTGAACCATACCTGCTCTAGGGATGGTAGAGCAGTTTTGTTTTGTTTGTTTTTTTTTTTTTTGAGACAGTGTCTTGTTCTGTCGCCCAGACTGGAGTGCAGTGACATGATCATGGCTCATTGTAGTGCTTTGACCTCCTAGGCTCAAGCAATCCTCCCATCTCAGCCTCCCAAGTAGCTGGGAGTACAGGTGCATGTCACTATGCCCAGCTAATTAAAAAAAAAATTTTTTTTTTTTTTTTGAGGCAGAGTCTTGCTCTGTCTCTCAGACTGGAGTGCAGTGGCGCGATCTCAGCTCACTGCAAGCTTTGCCTCCCAGGTTCACGCCATTCTTCTGCCTCGGCCTCCAGAGTAGCTGGGACTACAGGTGTCCACCACCACGCCCAGCTAATTTTTTTGTATTTTTAGTAGAGATGGGGTTTTACCGTGTTAGCCAGGATGGTCTCGATCTTCTGACCTCATGATCCGCCCATCTCAGCCTCCCAAAGTGCTGGGATTACAGGCGTGAGAAAAAAATTTTTTTTAGAGATGATGTCTTACCATGTTGCCCAGGCTGGTCTTGGACTGAGCTCAATTGATCCTCCCACCGTAGCCTCCCAAAGTGCTGGGATTACAGGTGTGAACCACCAAGCCCAGCTAGAGCACTAATTTAGGAGTCTAGTTTTCTGACTCCTTCAGAGCCACATGGATATTTTTTATGAGAAATAATCATTGGCGATTTTTCTTTTTTTTTGAGGTAGTCTCACTCTGTTGCCCAGGCTGGAGATTAGTGGCATGATCTTGGCTCACTGCAGCTTCCACCTTCTGGGTTGGAGCAATCCTCCTGCCTCAGCATCCCAAGTAGCTAGCACTACAGGTGTGCACCACTGCACCTGGCAATTTTTTTTTTTTTTTTTGAGACAGAGTCTTGCTCTATTGCCAGGCCAGAGTGCAATGGTGCATCTTGGCTCACTGCAACCTCTGTTTCCCAGGTTCAAGTGATTCTCCTGCCTCAGCCTCCCGAGTAGCTGGGACTACAGGTGCGTACCACCACACCCAGCTAATTTTTGCATTTTTAGTAGAGTCAGGGTTTCACCATGTTGGCCCGGATGGTCTTGATCTCTTGACCTCATGATCTGCCTGCCTCGGCCTCCCAAAGTGCTAGGATTACAGGCATGAGCCACCACTCCTGGCCAATTTTTGTATTTTTCAGTAGAGACAGATTTTCGCCATGTTGCCCAGGCTGGTCTCGAACTCCTGGTCTCAAGTGATCCACCCACCTCAGCCTTCCAAAATGCTGGGATTACAGATATGAGCCACCATGTTCGGCTTTATCAGTAATTTTTAGGGTCCTTTTATTTTGGGGACTCTATGACAGCAGGTTTATCCATGTCCTAGATAATAGAGCTGCGTACGTTTCCAGCTCTCGTTTTGTAATTCGAATTGGAATGTTCCCCTTCCCATTCATTTTATAGGAGTTTTCATGTTATCTTGATATTAGAAGATGATAGCTGTGAGACTTTTATTGTCTCTCTTACTAGGGAAGAGAGGAAAAAATAAAATTAACAAAGATTTTATCTTTGGAAAAACAAACAAGTGATAGAGACAAATCTCTGGTGACATTAATCAATATAAAAGAAACGCATCATTGGAAAACTCTCTAAAAATAGATCTAGGAATTTAATTTTTTTTTTGTTACTGTTTCATAGCAACCATGAATTTATTGGGAAGGAAAACGTTTTCAACCATTTATTATTACTTTTTCTTTTTCTTTTTTTGGAGTGGGAGTCTTGATTTGTTGCCCAAGCTAGAGGGCAGTGACGCCATCTCCGCTCACTGCAACCTCTGCTTCCTGGGTTCAAGCAGTTCTCCTGCCTCAGCGTCCCTAGTAGCTGGGATTGCAGATACCTGTCACTACCCTCAGCTAATTTTTGTATTGTTAGCAGAGACAGGGTTTCACCATGTTAGCCAGTGCGCCACCGCACTCCAGCCTGGGCGACAGAGTGAGACTCCGTCTCAAAAAAAAAAAAATCTCGAACTCCTGACCTCAGGTGATCCGCCCGCCTCGGCCTCCCAAAGTGCTGGGATTACAGGCGTGAGGCACTGCGGCCAGCCGGGGATTATAATTTAACATGAGATTTGGGCGAGAACACAGACCCAAACCACATCACCCTCATACCCAAATCTGCCATGCTCAAGTCCCACAGTTGGCCTTGCAGAACTGTGTATACAAAAAGTTGGGCTTTTATATATTTGAGTTTCACACCCCTCAAATACTGTATTTTGTATCTGAGTTCCGTTGAAAAAAGAAAACCTGCATGTAAGTGGACCTATGAAGTTCAAACCCATGGTGTTTGAGGGTCTATGTAGTGTATCTCCCCCCACTAATCTAAGATGCATATTTATAGAGAAATCTTGAAAAAGTAATAGGCATAACAAATATCTGAGTTAAAAACATGTCATGATTAAAGGACAATTTGGAAGAAAATATGTATAACCAAAATGACCAAATAGCTAGGACTACAGGTGTGCATCACCGCACCTGGCAAAAAAAATTTTTTTTTTTTGAGACAGAGTCTTGCTCTGTTGCCAGGCCCCAAAAGGATTTTCTAAAAAGAGTCTACACCCACAAGATTTGTAAATGAATCATTTTTATGGAGATGATTTCTGCTGTTTATTTGTTTTGGTTTTGTTTTTTTGTGATGGAGTCATGCACTGTCGCTTGGGGCTGGAGTGCAATGTGCGATCTCAGTTCACTGCAACCTTCGCCTGCCGGGTTCATGCAATTCTCCTGCCTCAGCCTCCTGAACAGCTGGGATTACAGGTGCCCGCCACCACACCCGGCTAATTTTTTGTATTTTTAGTAGAGACAGGGTTTCACCGTGTTAACCAGGATGGTCTCGAACTCCTGACCTGGCCTCCCAAAGTACTGGGATTACAGGTGTGAGCCACCGCATCTGGCCTACTATTTATAATTCTCTCTAGAGCCACACGGTAGAAATCTACCACAAGGTAGAAATCTATGTAGTTGAATGTGCAAAGGACTCCAATTCCTGATGTCCAAACCTGATCTAGGAAACCAGATACACAACGTTTTACAAAGACACAAAATCTTTCTGTAGAAACAAAAGGAAAAGCTGGCTGGGCGGCTGGGCATGGTGTCTCATGCCTTTAATCCCAGCACTTTGGGAGGCTAAGATGGGAGGATCCCTTAAGCTCAGGAATTCAAGACCAGCTTGGGGAACACAGACCACATCTCTACAAAAATGAACAAAATTAGCCGGGCATGGTGTCGCATGTGCCTGTGACCCAAGCTCCTCAGGAGGCTGAGGTGAGAGGATTTCTTGAGCCTTGGAGGTTGAGGCTACAGATCACACTACTGCATTCTAACCTGTCTCAAAAAAAAAAAAAAAAAAAAAAAGCAATCCCATGTTATAAAAGAAAAGGGTTGTTTTTCCTCCCACTCAAAAAAGAGCATGATTAACTGGGCATAGTGGCATATGCCTGTAGTTCCAGCTACTCGGGAGGCTGAGGTGGGAGGATTACCTGAGCCTGGGGAGGTCAAGGCTGCAGTGAGCCGTGATCATGCCACTGCCCTCCAGCCTGGGCAACAGGGTGAAACCCTGGCTCAAAACAATAAAATACCATAAGCTGGATCTAAGAGTAAATTTTAAAAAGTCTCAGTGGCTGTGTCCAATAATTCAAAATAGATTGATATGAAGCTTACTGTTTAAACATGTTCATAACTAAAATGATCATTGGATAATTTTCAAATAAAATCACATAGAAACATTCAGTGTCCCCCTCCACAATACATTAAACCATAAGGAATATCAATTTTAGACAAATATCATACTTGTTTGTTTGAACTCTACTGGCAATTCCATTAACCTTGTAAAACAGGAATTCTAATTTACTAAGTTATATAAACTAGGATATCCCAAAGTTTTAAACATTAATAACTTCAAAGGTAGAAATGGTCAAGCATACAAAAAGCATTTTTTTTTTGTTAAATTTATTAAATTTCTTTTGCTCTCACTTTGTAAGTTTTGAATACATTTATTTTTTGAATTATTTTATTATTTTGTGATGGAGTCTCGCTCTGTCACTCAGGCTGGAGTGTAATGGCATGATCTTGGCTCACTGCAACCTTCGCCTCCTGGGTTTAAGTGATTCTTCTGCCTCAGCCTCCCGAGTAGCTGGGATTACAGACACTTGCCACCGTGCCCGGCTAATTTTTGTATTTTTAGTAGAGATGGGGTTTCACCACGTTGGCCAGGCTGGTCTTGAACTTGTGATCCACCTGCCTCAGCCTCCCAAAGTGCTGGGACTACAGACATGAGCCACCACGCCTGGTCTTTTTTTTTTTTGAGAGGGACTCTTGTTCTGTCGCCCAGGCTGGAGTGCAGTGGTACAATCTCGGCTCACTGCAACCTCCACTCCCAGGTTCAGCCATTCTCCTGTCTCAGTCTCCTGAGTAGATGGGATTACAGGTGCCCGCCACCACGTCTGGCTACTTTTTGTATTTTTAGTGGAGATGAGACTTAGCCGTGTTGGCCAGGCTGGTCTCGAAATCCTGACCTCAAGTGATCCACTTGCCTTGGCCTCCCAAAGTGTTGGGATTACAGGCATCAGCCACCGTGCCTGGCCTACAGATATAATTTTTTTTTTTTTTTTTAAAGATGGGGGTCTCACTGTTTCCCAGGCTGGAGTGTAGTGGTGCAGTCCTGGCTCACTGCAACCTCGACTTCTGACCTCAAGTGATCCTCCCGCCTCAGCCTCCTGAGTAGCTGGGATTACAGGAGCAAGCCACCACACCCAGGTCCCAGACATCATTTTTATGCAGGGTTCCTCCAAGGTAAATATTGAGATGAGTTACCTCTCATTCCTCACCTATGAAATGGAAATAATGACATCTGTTTTGGGGACTATCATGAGGACTGAAGGATAGGCCTTAATATAAAAATAAAATTTTTAGCGAGTCACTGTGGCTCACACCTGTAATCCCAGCAGGAGGATTTGTTGAGCCCAGGAGTTCAAGTCTAGCCTGGGCAACATAGGGAGACCCCATCTTTACAAAATAAAAAATAAAAAAATTAGCCTGCATGGTGGTGCGGGCCTGCAGTTTCAGCTACTGGGGAGGCTGATGGGGGAGGATCGCTTGAGCCCAGGAGTTGGAGGCTGCAGTGAGCTATGATCATGCAGCTGCACTCCAGCCTGGGTGACAGAGCCAGAGCATAGTCTTGTCTTAAAAATTCTCTGCTAGGCGTGTGGCTCACGCCTGTAATCCCAGCACTTTGGGAGGCCGAGGTGGGTGGATCACCTGAGGTCAGGAGTTTGAGACCAATCTGGCCAACATGGTGAAACCCCATCTCTATTAAAAATACAAAAATTTGGCTGGGCATGGTGGCGGGTTCCTGTAATTCCAGCTAATCGGGAGGCTGAGAACCTCTTGAACCCGGGAGGCAGAGGTTGCAGTGGGACAAGATCGTGCCACTGCACCCCAGCCTGGGCAAGGAGCGAAACTCCATCTCTAAATAAATAAAGATTCTTACGATGATCTCCCCAGGCAACAGACTCTCTAGGAAGGAGGCGCAGTACCAGACCCAGGTGGGACTTCCGAGTTCGGGCCAGCCATAGCCCGCCCCACAGGATGGAACAGGGCTTGGGGCAGATCAGATCAGACACGTGGGGCCCATGAGGGCCACCCTTGGCCATGGGGGACGTGTAAGAGGGCGCATTCACCCCCAGCTCTGTGTCACCAGAGCCACGGCACCACACCCTGCCAGCCCATGGCCACCTCCCTTGTGACTGCAGCCGCGGCTGTGGCTGGAAGTGCAGCGTGGCCTAACCGGAAGCATAGCGTCTTGGGGGGTTCTGGGAGTTGTAGTCCCGGGGTGTTCTTTTACGCAGTGTTTTGAGGTGCGGGACTGCAATGCGCGCATTTCCGGACCCCAGGCCGTTCCCACAGCGACTGATACCTCAGACACGTGTGGGAGGGGCAGCGCCCTGTCTACGGGGCTGTGCTGAGTGCGCGCGAGCGTGGCCGGCACCCACCTGCTACAGAGCCGGCACTGCACTGGGGTCCTGGGGCGGCTCCTCCGCGGGTTGTCTGTGCTGAGTTGGGTTGGGGGACGCTACAGGTAGTGGGTGCCGAGCAGTGGCTGGCCTCTTATCTCACTGCCCCTCCCCACAGCTCTGCCTCCTCGGACCCCACCGTACCCTGGAAGCTTGCACAGGGCACCTGCCGCTGTGACCACCTGGACACAGGTGAGCTGGGGGCTCGTTCTCTGCACAGGGGACCCCATTCTTCCCCAAGAGTGAGTTTGTTGCCGTCCCTTCCCCTGGAGCTTCTCTGCCCATCCAGGTCCCTGAACTCCACTGCACTCTGGTGCCTGGGTCTCTAGGGGGAAGAGGGGGGCTGTTGGGGAAAGTCCCCGTCTCTTGCAGAGGGTAACCCCCTTCTTTCTCTCCAATCTGGCTCATGTAGATCCCCGAGCGCAGCCAGTGGTGGGCACTGAGCTAGGAGGGAAACGAAGGCAGGGCGTGGAGGGGTTATTTCAGTTGTCTGGGCTCGTTCAAAATATATTGAGTGCGTGGGTCCAATCTGGCGGAGCAAAGAGCTGGGGTCCCTCGTTGGATGCAGTCCTACAGAGGTGTTGGTCACGTTAACGTGGGGGCGATCCAGGGGTAGGCGCCCTGTTAGTTACCCCAACTATCAGGATGCATGGACACCCAGGGGAGGGAGGGTCAGTTTCAACTGGGGAAGGAGTGACTTCAGGTCGGACTTAAAGAAAAATAAGATGTTGCAGATGAAAGGGCGGTACGGTCTTTCAGGACCAGGGAGGAGCATGCCTAAGGGGTAATGATGGGTGACACTGAGGACTCGGCACAGGGGAGGCGCCTGGGGCCTTGAGGCTGGGGGCGGGGTGGGGGGCTCACTGGCAGGGTCCAAGGCTGTGGTCTCCCTCTTGCTCCAGCTGCAAATGCAGTACTTGAAGGCAGAGGCACGAACATATGTGGGTGTTGGTCAAAGCATCCCTTCAGGAAGTAGAGTTATGAGGATTGGACCGAGGGTGTGAGAAAATTGAGTAAGGAGACGGGAGACGCCAGATGAAGGCGGGACAGTGCCAGCACCTCTGTTGCAGACTGGAGGAGGCGGCGGCGGCCGCGCCAGTTCCATGTAGACTGTTCTTTTCCAGCCCTTGGTGAAGAAGCCTGAGCAACACTCGGGGTGGTGTGAGGTGATGGAGTTAGCGGAGGATGTCTGTCTTTGATGCTTTTTTAAAAGATGAAACTGGCTTGAGTTGGGGAAAGAATGAAACTGGTACTATCGCTTTAAATCTTGATAAGACCAAATGTTTTTCTGGTAGTTGTTGTTTTTCTGTCATGACTTGCCCTTGGGTCTTACTGAAAGAGGTTTTTTTTTTCTTTTACTGTCTCCCAGGCTGGAGTGCAGTGGCGCGATCTCAGCTCACTGCAACCTCCACCTCCCGGGTTCAAGCGATTCTCCTGCCTCAGCCTCCTGAGTAGCTGGGATTACAGGCATGCGCCACCACACCTGGCTGATTATTGTATTTTTAGTAGAGACGGGGTTTCACCATGTTGGTCAGGTTGGTCTCGAACTCCTGACCTCGTGATCCGCCTGCCTCGGGCTCCCAAAGTGCTGGGATTACAGGCATGAGCCACCTTGCCTGGCCTGAAGGAGGTTTTCCCTATGACATGTCCGTAATTCTTTTTTGCTATTTTTGATTAGTAATATTAGAAGAGATCTAAATACATAGCAAAGTAAAAGAAAAAGAAACTTTTGTACTCATGATCCAGATTGAGCAGATGTCAAAAGTTTACTTCGTTCTGAGCCAAATGGATGCAAAAAAAAAAAAAGAAAGTATGCTGGGTTCAGATTTTCTACAGAACTAAAACCTCATAAATACTGTTGACGACCCTTTGTACTCACTGAGATTAAACTGAAACTTAAAATTGCTATATGTCTTTTATTTGGGGGGGTTGAGTCTCTTGTCGTCCAGGCTGGAGAGCAGTGGCCTGATCTGGGCTCACTGTAACCTCTGCCCCCCAAGTAGCTGGGATCACAGGCACCCACGACCACACCGGCCTAATTTCTGTATTTTTGGTAGAGGCAGGGTTTCCCCATGTTGGGCAGGCTGGTGTTAAATTCCTGACCTCAAGTGATCCACCCACCTAGGCGTCCCAAAGTGCTGGGATCACAGGCATGAGCCACCACACCTGGCCACCATTGCTATATATCTATGTTTTTGTTTATTTACTAGACAGGAGTATAAGCCATAATCAGTGTAAGATTGCTTTGTGTGGTCATCACTTTTGCCTGTATTTCTTTCGGGGTTGTCTTTTTCTTATTTTTAGCATTTTTTTCATATATTTTAGATATAAATTCACTTTGAGTTGTGGACATTGCAGAAATCTTGAGTAGAATGTGATAAATTCCCGGTGTTTCCCCGATGGCTGTATTTTTTAGGATGGATCCACTTAATGTTGAGTGGTTTATTCTGGTTTTCTGTTTGCTAGTCAAATTTAGTAATTTATATTTTCTAGAAAAGTGTCCCATTTAATTTTGAATTTATGGCAATTATTTAGAGTAATCTTACAATTATAAAACTCGACCGTGGCGGGGCGCTGTGGCTCACGCCTGTAATGCCAGCTCTTTGGGAGGCCAAGGCGGGTGGATCATTTGAGGTCGGGAGTTGGATACCAGCCTGGCCAACATGGTGAAACCCCGTGTCTACCAAAAATATATATATATAAAAAAAAAAAGCTGGGCAGTAGCGGCGCACGCCTGTAATCCCAGCTATCAGGAGGCTGAAGCAAGAGAATCTCTTGAGCCTGGGAGGCGGAGGTTGCTGTGAGTCGAGATCATGCCGCTGCACTGTCATGTGGGCGACAGAGTGAGACCCTGTCTCAAAAAAAAGAAAAAAAAAGAAAAAAAAAATCCAACCTCGACAGTTTCTGAAATTGTCTTTTTCATGCTTTCTCTTGCTCAATTGTACCTGGATTCTGGTCGATTTTATTAATCTTAAATACAAACCAATTATTTTATTTTAATAAAACCTTTCCAAGAATTAAGTTTTTTCTTTTTAACTTATTGTAGTCCTAATACATTTATTAAATACAAGGAGTGAAACTTAATGACATTCAGCTCCAGTGGCTAGCACAGAAAAAAGAATAGGAAGCATCCACCCCCATTTGTCCAGTCTGTGTCTCCCAGAAAAAGATATTTTAAAAAGAAAAAAAAGCACAAACTCCCAAAGATAAAAGCAGGCGAGGAGAAATTAAAAAGAAGAGAGGAGCATTTATTCTGTTTTGTGGAATAAAGTGTTTTCCCACTTAAAACAATAGAGCAGGTTAAAACAAAAAAATTTCCTGCCACAAATGTATCACCTGAATCTACTCATGGGACATTAAACCTAAATTGAGTAATGTTCCTTTTTTTTTTTTTTTTTTTTGAGACAGTCTCGCTCTGTGGCCCAGGCTGGAGTACGGTGGCGCGATCTTGGTTCCACCGCAACCTCCATCTCCCTGGTTCAAGCAACTCCCCTGCCTCAGCCTCTGGAGTAGCTGGGATTACAGGCACCCGCCACCATGCCTGGCTAATTTTTAAATATTTTTAGTAGAGGCGGGGTTTCACTACGTTGGCCAGATTGGTTTTGAACTCCTGACCTCAGGCAATCTGCCCGCCTCAGCCTCTTGACTTCAGGCAATCCGCCTGCCTCAGCCTCCCAAAGTGCTGGGATTACAGGTGTGAGCCACCGTGCCTGGCCTTTTTTTTTTTTTTTTTTTTGAGATGGAGTCTCCCTCTGTCATCCAGGCTGGAGTGCAGGGGCATGATCTTGGCTCACTGCAACCTTTACCTCCTGGGTTGAAGTGATTCTCCTGCCTCAGCCTCCCTGAGTCGCTGGGACTACAGGCATGTGCCACCATGTCCAGCTAATTTTTTTTTGTAGTTTTAGTAGAGATGAGGTTTTATCATGTTGACTTGGCTGGTCTTGAACTCTTGACCTGAGGTGATCCACCCGCCTTGTCCTCCCAAAATGCCAGGATTACAGGCGTGAGCCACTGCGCCTGGCCAGTAGATTTTTATAAAAAATGAGATGTTACTATAAATCATTTAATGGCATAAATCTGAAATTAAGACACATTTGTAGAAAATTGTAAATTGCTAAAATTGACTGACATATAGAAAACTCAAATGAACCACTTATGCACATTGTAAAAGTCTTGAAGAGAGTTTGATAAAATTCCTAAAAAGCATACATACCTGGTATTTCTTTGGGAATATTTTTGAATATGGATTCGTTTCACATTTAGTGGTTTAAATATTTTTTGCATTCTTATTATTTTCTAATTTTATTGTTTTTTGAGTCAGTGGGAGCTATGCAATATATATATTCTTTTTAGTATTCAGATTTGCTTTTTTTTTTTTTTTTTTTTTTAGACGGAGTGTCGCTCTGTCGCTCAGGCTGGAGTGCAGTGGCCGGATCCCAGCTCACTGCAAGCTCCGCCTCCCGGGTTTACGTCATTCTCCTGCCTCAGCCTCCCGAGTAGCCGGGACCATGGGCGCCCGCCACCTTGCCCGGCTAGTTTTTTTTTTTGTATTTTTTTAGTAGAGACGGGGTTTCACCGTGTTAGCCAGGCTGGTCTGGATCTCCTGACCTTGTGATCCACCCGTCTCGGCCTCCCACAGTGCTGGGATTACAGGCTTGAGCCACCGCGCCCGGCCCTGCCTGTATTTCTTTTGGGGTTGTCTTTCTCTTATTTATTTTTAGCATTTTTTTCATGTATTTTATATATAAATTCACTTCGTCTTATGAACATTGCAGAAATCTTGAGTGGAATGTGATAAGTTCCTGGTGTTTCCCTAATGGCTGTATTTTTTTAGGATAGACCCATTTCATTTAATGTTGGGTGGTTTATTCTGGTTTTCTGTTTGTCAGTCAATTTTAGTAATTTATATTTTCTGGAAAAGTGTCCCATTTAATTTTGAATTTATGGCAAGTATTTATAGTAATCTTACAATTATAAACCTCGACCGTATCTGAAATTGTCTTTTTCATGTCCACAAATGGTTTATCTTTGCCTTCTCCTACTCAATTGTGCCTGGCTTCTGGTCAAATTTTATTAATCTTAAATACAAACAAATCATTTTATTAGATTTAATCAAACCTTTCCAAGAACTGATTTTAGTTTTTTCCTTTTAACGTATTATGATAGTCCTAATACATTTTTTTTTTTTTTTTCTGAGATGGAGTCTCACTGTTTCACCCAGGCTGGAGTGCAGTGGCGCGATCTTGGCTCACTGCAAGCTCCGCCTCCCGGGTTCACGCCATTCTCCTGCCTCCGCCTCCTGCGTAGCTGGGATTGCAGGTGCCCGCCACCACGCCAGGGTGTTTTTTTTTTTTTTTAGTAGAGAGGTGAGGTTTCAGCATGTTAGCCAGGATGGTCTCAATCTCCTGACCTCATGATCCACCTGCCTTGGACTCCCAAAGTGCTGGGATTACAGGCGTGAGCCACTGTGCCCAGCTAGTCCTAATACATATTTTAAACACAAGGAGTGAACTAATGACGTTCAGCTCAGGTGGCTAGCATAGAAAAAAGAATAGGAAACATCCACCCCAATTTGTCCAGTCTGTCTCCCAGAAAAAGATATTTAAAAAAGAAAAAATGAGTAAACCCCCAAAGGTAAAAGAGTATGAGCAGAAATTTAAAAAGAAGGGAGGAACATGGCCAGGCATGGGGGCTCACGTCTGCAATTCCAGCACTTTGGGAGGCTGAGGCAGCCAGATCACCTGAGGTCAGGAGTTCAAGATCAGCCCAGCCAACATGGCAAAACCCCATCTCTACTAAAAATACAAAAATTAGCCGGGCGTGGTGCCACGTGCCTGTAATCACAGCTACTTGGGAGGCTGAGGCAGGAGAATCTCTTGGACCCAGGAGGTGGAGGTTGCAGTGAGCAGAGATCATGCCACTGCACTGCAGCCTGGGTGGCACTGTCTCAAAAAAAAAAAAAAAAATCTTTTACTGTGACGGAGGATGTGTTGGTTTCTCTTCCTTGTGTCTTTTTGGTTTGGGATTTTGTATTTGTTTGCAGCGCATCTCCATGACATACACTTGCTGATGCTGACCTTAGATGGAATTAACATCTGTTTGTTGCTTTGCTTCTTTTCAGTGGGTTTTTTCCATTTCCATATTTGCTCTTTTTTTTTTTTTTCTTGAAGGCTAAACTTGGGTAGGAGAGTAGAGATGAGGACATGAGCCAGTTCTGCTGAGCTGTTACAGTGTAAGGAGCAGGGAGGCCTGGAGGGTGGTGGAGCCGTGCCCAGCCAGGAGTCGAGTGGGCGGTGGGCTTGTCACCGTGGTTACCACAGCGGACCACTAGCTTCACAATTCTGTAGCATCGCTTTGTGCTGCGAGTGGGACCTTCCGCTCTTGATCCCCTCCTCGTGTTGACAGCTGCTACTTGCATCTCCAGGCCTGCCGGTGGAGGGGTTCCCTTTGTCGGCTCAGTCCAGGCTGGGCCCTGGGTCTCTGAGTCACAGTGATCCTGTCCCTCTCCTCATGTCAGACCTTTAAGCCTGAGCCCAGGACATATTCCTGTCCCTTGTTCAAGGGGGAAGGCACAAGGTCTCGCCTGTGTTCTAGGGTCAACAGGGTTGACTGCCATTCCCCTGGCAGCTTGAGGCTTTTGTTCCTCAGAGAAAATTCTGGCGGGGGCTTTATGTTTCCCTCCACGGCAGCCACATCCCTCCTCCAGACCTTCACTCCCAAGAAAGTCTCTCTGGTCTGCCCGGCCCCAGTCTTTCTCGTGAGCACCCAGGGAACATTTGTATCAATTTATTTTTATGTTTTTTTGTTTGTTTGTTTGTTTGTTTGAGACGGACTCTCACTCTGTTACCCAGGCTGGAATGCAGTGGTGTGATCTCGGCTCACTGCAACCTCCGCCCCCAGGTTCAAGCGATTCTCCTGCCTCAACCTCCCAAGTGGCTGGGATTACAGGCATGCACCACCACACCCGGCTAATTTTTGTATTTTCAGTAGAGACAGGGTTTCACCATGTTGGCCAGGCTGGTCTCAAACTCCTGACCTCAAGTGATCTACTCGCCTTGGCCTCCCAAAGTGTTGGGATTACAGGTGTGAGCCACTACGCCTGGCCTGTAGTAATTTTCTATTGTTGTATGATAGATTGCCACTCATTTGGTGACTAAAACCACACCTACTTACCAACACAGAGTTTGGGAGGTCAGAAATCCTGGCGGCCTCGCCTGTGGGTTCCATGCTGCAGGTAGCATCAGGCTCAAAGGAAGGCATGAGCTGGGCTGGGCTTTTAGCCGGAGGTTCTGGGAAGAATCTGCTTCCAAGTGCATTTAAGGTGGTTTGCAGAATTCTGTTTTAAGACTCAGGTCCTCGATTCCTTGCTGGCTGTCAGCTGGGGGCCACACTCAGCATCCTAAGCCCATCAGCTTGCTTTCCAACGGAGTCCCCCCATTTTTTTTTTTTTTTTTTTTTTTTGAGACAGAGTCTCGCTCTGTCACCCAGGCTGGAGTAGAGTGGTGTGATCTCAGCTCACTGCAACCTCTGCGTCCCGGGTTCCAGTGATTCTCCTCCCTCAGCCTCCCTGGTAGATGGGATTACAGGCAGGTGTCACCACACCTGGCTAATTTTTGTATTTTTAGTAGAGACGGGGTTTCATCATGTTGGCAAGGCGGGTCTCCAACTCCTGACCTCAGGTGATCCACCCGTCTCCATCTCCCAAAGTGCTGGGATTAGAGGCGTGAGCCACCGCGCCCAGCCGGTCCCTCCATTTTCAAAGCCAGAAACAGCATGGACTCCGTCTTGTGTTCCAGGCTTTCCGATTTTCTCTTCTGCCACCGATTGGTTTCTGTCCATCAGGGGTAAAGGTACCCTGCTAATGTCTTCTTTTCCCCCTGTAGAGGCGGGGTGTTTGTTGACCAGGCTGGTCTCAAACTCCTGGCCTCAAGCGATTCTCCTGCCTCAGCCTCCCAAAGTGCTGAGGTGACAG
>NW_022334618.1:0-1838 GCF_002776525.5 Piliocolobus tephrosceles | reverse complement strand
AAAAAAAAAAAAAAAAAAAAAAAAGTTAAATAGAATGAAGTCGCTGCTATAGTTGTAGAAATCAGTAGAACAAAATAAAATAAAAAAATACAATAAAATAAGATCTAATAAAAATATGCTTTTTTTTTTTACGTTCTAAATGATCAAAATAAACCAAGTTTATTCTTATTTTGTAAATAAGCAAATATTAAATAAATATTCATTTATTAAATAAATATTCATTTATTAAATAAATATTCATTTATTAAATAAATATATTTTTACTTGTTCATTTTTTTAACTTTTTCTTAAAGTTTATGCATGATAATAGTAAGTTCTGCAAAAAAAAAGAACTACCAAAATTTTCAGTCATCATTAGACAATATTTTTAATAAATATTTTATTTCATTTTTTTCTTTTTTTTTTTTTGCATTAAGTAGTACTTAAAATTAATTCTATTCTATTTTTTTTTTTTTTTTTTTTGTTTATCCCTTTTTTGTTAGAAAAAAAAACTGCATAATATATGCACAAAATAGGTCCCACTCAATCTTACAACACTTTTTTTCATTTTTTCATAGATTATTATCACTTTTTATTTGTTTATTTATAAATAAATAAAAGTAAATTATTAATGGTTTTTGTTTTTATTAGGAAGTGATGTATTATAGAACATGCAACAATTTATGTAAAAATTTTAGTTTATATGTTGAAATATATTTGTAAAATAAATTTGCGTTAATTCATTATTTGTAGTAAGATGGAACATTATACTTATTATTTTTTTTGTTTTTTTTTTTTTTATAATTATGTAATTACATAGTTCTGTATTTGCAGTATGTGCGTATGTGAATACTTTTTATTTTATCTTAAAATTAAATATCAAATAAAATTTAAATTAAAACACAAAGAAAAAGTATCATATTGATAAGAAATTCTATTAATGCTTCCTTAAGCTAAAAACGTACATACATACACTTTATATACATACATACATACATACATACATACACTTTATATACATACATACATACACTTTATATACATACATACATACACGTTATAAACATACATACATACACTTTATATACATATGTGTACATTTTTTCCTTTTTCCAATATGTAGACTTGCAAATTACGTATAGTAAGTGGCTTATAAACCAGCACATTATTTTTGTCTTATTTTTATTGTATTTATTATTTTTTTTTCTTGAAAAAGGTGTGTGTAAGTGATAATTTTTTTTTTTTTTTTTTAGTTCTGCTAAAGAATTACACTTTTCAATTTAATAAAAACATATCGTTTTTTTCAAAATTTTATATCATTTTTATTTTATTTTTTTTTTATATAATTATTCTAAACATTTTCATTTTAAGTTGCCTTTTCGCATTGTTCACAAATAAACGATAATTTGTTCACAACTTTTTTTATAAAAAAAAAAGAGTTCTAACATCAAAATAATATGCGCATGCAAGCTTAAATAAAAAAAAAAATATCCACATATATTATATATCTATCATATACTCTTATATGCGCATGCAAACTTAAAAAAAATATATATCAGCTTATATTTTATATATTCATTATTTACTCTTTAAATTTTTTTTTTTATTTTCAATTATAATAATTTTATTAATATTTCAATTTTTAAATCGATGTAAATAAAAATATGCATTGCTATGTACAATACATTTTTATATTCGAAATATCAAAAAAAATTTCTTAATATATGTTAACTTAATCATGTATATATAAAAAAAAAAAAATGTTAAGAAAAAACATGTGTAACGTTTAATTAAAAACAGTATAATGGACTACAGTGTGTATAGAGCATATTTTAATTTATATATATATTTTTTTTTTT
>NW_022334617.1:0-1487 GCF_002776525.5 Piliocolobus tephrosceles | reverse complement strand
CTGGTTCTTTTGTGCCCACTCTGGTGGTCTTAGAAAAACAAATCATCACCCTCACCCTAACCAACCCTAACCCTAACCGTAACCCTAAACCCTAACCCCTAACCCCAAGCCCAACCCTGAACCCTAACCCTAACCCAAACCCGAACCCGAAACCTAACACCCTAACCCTAACCCTTACCCTTTGGTGGAGAGAAACTCGGTACACAGGATTCAGAGGGGATTTCGGTTTCCCTTTTTCCACACTGAAGCATTCTAAGTAGTCACTGACTTTCATTATTCAGGGAAAGAAACAGGAGATTTTTTAACACAGTGGAAGTGGCTCCGAGTTGTCCCAAAGCGAGGCGGTGCCGCCAATTTCTGCAATGAGGAGAACGCTACTCCGCCTTGGCTGTGTCTCCCGGATCTGTGCTGAGCAGAAATCAGCTCTGCCCTCGCGGTGCCCACCACGCCTGGGTCGGGGCTGAGTAGAACGCTGCTCCGCCTTCACAGTACCCCCGAGAACTGTGCAGAGAACACAGCTCCTCCTTCGCGATGCTCTCCAGGTCTAGGCTGAGCAGAATGCAGCTCCGCCCTCACAAAGGCACAGCGCCAGCGCTGGCGCCGAGTCTCCCACTAGGGCGGGGCAGGCGTAGAGTCGCAGGCCGGCACAGGCGCAGAGTCGCGCGCCGGCGCGGGGCAGGCGCAGAGTCGCAGGCAGGCGCAGCGCAGGCCCAGAGTCGGGCGATGGCGCCGCACAGGCCGGCGCAGGCGAAGAGTCGCAGGCCTGCGCGGCACAGAGTCGGGCGCCGGTGCGCACAGGCCGGCACAGGCGCACAGTCACACGCCGGCGTGGGGAAGGCTTAAAGTCGCATGGCAGCGCTACCGCAGAGTCGCAGATCGGCGTGGCTCAGGCGCAGAGTCGCACGCTGGCTTGGCGCAGGCCGGCGCAGACGCAGAGCCGCAGACCGGGACAGCGTAGGCACAGAGTCGCGCGCCGACTGGGTGCAGGCAGGCGCAGAGTCGCAGGCCGGCGCTGCGCAGGCGCAGAGTCACGCGTCGGCGCCGCGCAGGCGCAGAGTCGCACGCTGGATTGGCCCGAGCCGGCGCAGGCGCAGAGCCGCAGACCGGGACGGCGCAGGCACAGAGACCCGCCCCAGCTGGGCGCAGGCAAGCGTAGAGTCGCAGGCCGGGGCGGCGCAGGCGCAGAGTCGCACGCTGGCTGGGCGCAGGCTGGCGCAGGCGCAGAGCCGCAGACCAGGATGGCGCAGGCAGAGAGTCGCGCGCCGGCTGGGCGCAGGCAAGCGCAGAATCGCAGGCCGGCGCACGCGCAGAGTCGCAGGCCGTCGAGGCGCACAGAGTCGCCCGCCGGCGCGGCGCAGGCGCAGAGTCGCGCGCTATCGCGGCGCAGGACGGCGCAGAGTCTCAGGCCGGCGCGGCACAGGCCCAGAGTCACAGGCAGGCGCAGCGCACAGAGTCGCTCGCGGACGCGGCGCAGACCGGCGCAGGCG
>NW_022334613.1:0-1781 GCF_002776525.5 Piliocolobus tephrosceles | reverse complement strand
TGGTGAAGTCACATATCACAAAGCCATCTCTCAGAAAGCTTCCCTCTAGTTATTATGTGATGATATTTCGTTTGATACCATAGGCCCCAAATGGCTCACAAACATCACCTTGCAGTTTCTACGAAAAGAGTGTTAGCAAACTGCTGCCTGCGGACAGAGATGTAACTGTGGGAGTCGAATTCACAGATCACAAAGAAGTTTCTCAGAAAGCTTCTTTGCCGTTTTTAACTGATGATATTTCCTTTATCAGCGTAGGCCTCAATGCCATCCAGAGTAGAATTTCTCAGATTCCTCAAAGACAGTGTTAGTGGCCTGCTCCATGAAATATAATTGGAACTCTGTGAGATGAATTCACACAGCACAGAGAAGTTTCTAAAAGAGCTTCTTTCCAGTTTTCCTCTGAGGACATTTGCTTTGTCACCGTAAGCTTCATTGCGCTAAGAAGAATCCCCTTGCAGTTTCCAAGCAGACTATTCAAGCAAACTGATCGCTTAAGAGAAAAGTGTAACTCTGTGAGTTGCACTCACCCATAGCAATGCAGTTTCTCAGAATGCTTCTTGCCACTTTCTCTCTGACGATATAACCTTTTTCACCATAGCCCACAATGAGCTCCCAAATATCACTTTGCAGAATCCAAGGTAACAGCCTTAGCAAACTATGCCAAGAAGCAGTGTGTGGAACTCTGTGTGGTGAAGTCACATATCACAAAGCCATCTCTCAGAAAGCTTCCCTCTAGTTATTATGTGATGATATTTCGTTTTGTCCATAGGCCCCAATTGGCTCCCAAATATCACCTTGAAGTTTCTACGAAAAGAGAGTTAGCAAACTGCTGCCTGAGGACAGAGATGTAACTGTGGGAGACGAATTCAGAGATCACAAAGAAGTTTCTCAGAAAGCTTCTTTCTCGTTTTTAACTGATGACATTTCCTTTATCTGCGTAGGCTTCAATGCCATCCAGAGTGGAACTTCTCAGATTCCTCAGAGACAGTGTTAGCGGCCTGCTCCATGAAACATAAGTGTAACTCTGTGAGATGAATTCACCCATCAAAGAGAAGTTTCTAAGAAACCTTCTTTCCAATTTTTCTCAGAGGACATTTGCTTTGTCACCGTAAGCTTCCTTGCACTAAGAAGAATCCCATTGCAGTTTCCAAGCAGACTATCTTAGCAAACTGATAGCTGAAGAGAAAAGTGTAACTCTGTGAGTTGCACCTACTCATAGCAATGCAGTTTCTCAGAATGCTTCTTGCTACTTTCTGTCTGAGGATATAAAATTTTTCATCATAGCAAACAATGAGCTCCCAAATATCACTTTGCCGAATCCAAGATAACAGCCTTAGCAAACTCTGCCAAGAAGCAGTGTGTGGAACTCTGTGTGGTGAAGTCGCATATCAGAAAGCCATCTCTCAGAAAGCTTCCCTCTACTTATTATGTGATGATATTTCGTTTTATACCATACGCCCCAATTGGCTCCCAAATATCACCTTGCAGTTTCTACGAAAAGAGTGTTAGCAAACTGCTGCCTGAGGATAGAGATATAACTCTGGGAGACGAATTCACAGATCACAAAGAAGTTTCTCAGAAAGCTTCTTTCCCGTTTTTAACTGATGATATTTCCTTTATCTGCGTAGACTTCAATGCCATCCAGAGTGGAACTTCTCAAGTTCCTCAAAGACAGTGTTAGTGGCATGCTCCATGAAACATAAGTGTAACTCTGTGAGATGAATTCACACATCACAGAGAAGCTTTCTTGGAAACTTCTCTGTGATGTGTGAATTCATCTC
>NW_022334612.1:0-1010 GCF_002776525.5 Piliocolobus tephrosceles | reverse complement strand
ACTCATTAATTCAGTGATGCATTAACTTATTCAGTCCTCACTTATTTTATTATATATATTTTATTATAATTTATTTATTTTATTTTATTTTCAATGCAATGCTTGTCTCTTTTCTCATTACGAGAAAACGTCCTCGTAGTACGACATTTATTTATACATTTTAAGTCACTTATTTTTATTTAATTTTAACTAATTTTAATTAACTAAAACTTATTTAATTCTATTTAAGTTTTTAAAAATTAAAAAAAAACTTAAAAATAAAAAATGCTATAAGCATTACAACTATAAATGATAAAACTATAAACAACATGTAAAAAAAGTTATTTCTCCTTTCTTCTGCTACTAGTGCATATCTTATCGCTGGGCTTTTTTCAAAGTTATAAACATGATTTTCTAATTTATTTTGAGGAACCATACTAAGGCCTGTATTAACTAGGGAGTGTAAAACGAATGGTATAAATTTTAATGAAACAAATGAGTACCCACCATTTGTAACACTATGGTTTCTGTTACTCTCGTTACTACTGTCTTTACTACTGTCTTTACTACTGTTGTTACTACTGTTGTTACTACTGTTGTTACTACTGTTTTTACTACTGGTATTAGTGCTTGTGCTATCATTTGCATTATTTCCTATACCTTTTGAACCCCTATCAATCATATTTGTTTTTATGCTTATCTTTGCCACATCATTTTCCTCTTTGTACTTTCTACTTGGTGAATAATTTTTTCCTATTATGTTTAAAACATTATTATTTTCTAGCTTCTTTCTAAAAAGTTTACGCTTTTTAATTGTTCTATCACAATTTATTTTTATATTTATACAGATTAGAAAAAAAAATAAAAACAACTTCTTCATAATGTGAACAGATGACAATTAGTTTGTTATTATTATTTTTTATTTTTTTTTTTTTTTTTTTTTTTTCAATTTGTTTTATTATTTTTTAACTTGCTATTTAACCTACTCTTTTAATCTTTAAAAAGATAGGTTAAAATGACATTTTCCTTGG
>NW_022334608.1:0-9001 GCF_002776525.5 Piliocolobus tephrosceles | reverse complement strand
CTGGAAAAAGCTTTCTAGGAAACTACTCTGTGATATGTGGAATCATCACATATAGATAATGCTTTCTTCACATTACACAGCCTGGAAACTGTCAGGGACAGTTCCACGAAATGACCTTCGGGAGCACAATCAGGACTATGGTGAAAAACGAAATATCTTCAAATTAAAAAGGGAAATAAGCTTTCTGTGAATCTGCTTTTTGCTATGATTATTCATCTCACATAGGTGATGCGTTCTTTACATTACACAGCTTGGAAACTCCCTCGCGGATGGTTTTGTGAAGGGATATTTGGGATCACAATTGTGCCTATAGTGAAACAGGAAATATAGTCAGATCAAAACGGGAGAGAAGCTCTCTGAGAAACTGCTTGCTGACGTGTGGAAACTGTCATGGACGGATCCACAAAGTGATCTTTGGGAGCACTTTGAGGACTATGGTGAGAAAATAAATATCTTCAGATCAGAACGGAAAAGAAGCTTTCTGTGAATCTGCTTTTTGCTATGTTTATTCATCTCACGTAGATGAAGCTTTCTTCACATTACACAGCTTGGAAACTCCCTTGTGGATGGATCTGCGAAGGGATATTTGGGATCACATTCGGGTCTATAGTGAAATAGGAAATATAGTCAGATCAAAACGGGAGAGAAGCGTTCTGAGAAACTGCTTGGTAACGTGTGCATTCCACTCAGGGAGTTTTAAATTTCTTCTTATAAGGCACAATTTGAAGACTGTTCCTGTAAAACCAAAAGAGTGATATTCGGAGCACATTGAAGACAACGGCAAAATGGAGATTTCCAATAAAAAACAGAAAGAAGCACTTGAAGAAAATGCTCTCTGACATGTCTCTTTTTACAAACGGTTAATGTTTACTCTATATTTCCCAGTTGGAAAGTCGGTCTTTGAGGGTTCTGCAAAAGGATAGTAAGTGGCAATCGGAGGCCTGTGTCGAGCAAGGAAATGTCTTCCATCGAATATTTGAAAGATGCTTTCTGCGCAACACATTTGTGAAGTTTGTGCTAATCTCGTAGAGTTAGATCATTCTTTGGATTGAGTAGTTTGAAATCAGTGTTTCTGTGGAATCTGAGAAAGATCATTTGGAAATGCTCTTTAGAATATCCTGAAAAAGAAATAACCTCAGAGAGAAACCAGAAGGAAGCTTTCTGTGAAACTGCTCTGTGTCACGTGAATTCTGCTCACACAGTTAAGTTTCTCTTTTCATTGAGCAGTATCATTACACTGTTTTTGTTTACTCTGCGAAGCGATATCCAGGATCGCTTTGAGGCTTATGGTGAGAAAGGGAATGTCTTCAGATAGAAACTGGAGAGAAGATTTCTGAGGAGCTGCTTTGTGATGTGTGCATTCCACTCACAGAATTCCACTCACAGTATGATGTGTGCATTCCACTCACAGAATGACTTGTGCATTGCACTCACCTATCGTCTCCTAGAGGGTTCCGGAATCCCGTTTGGAGAAAAAGCTACCAAGAGACTTTTGGGAGTATAGGGATGAATATGGTGAAAAAGGAAATATCCTCAGACAAAAACTGGAAAGAAGATTTCTGTGAAACTGCTTTGTGTTAGATATATTTATTCATCTCGCATAGTTAAAACTTTTCATATATTATGCAGTTTGCAAACTATGTCATGCACGGATCCACGAAGGGACATTCAGGAGCACATTCAGGCCTATGGTGGAAGAGGAGATATCTTCAGATAAAAAGTGGATAGAAGCTTTCTGAGAAACCACTTGGTGATGTATGGATTCCACTCAGGGAGTTATACCTCTTTTCTCTCGAGGTAATGTTTGAACACTCTTCCTGTGAAACCAAAAATGTGATATTTCGGAGTGCATTGAGGACTGTAGGGAATAGTGAAATATACGGAAACAATATCGAGGAAGAAGCGTTCCAAGAATATGCTCTCTGATATGTGCATTCACTTCACAGCCTTAATGCTTACTCTATGTTGTTGAGATTTGAAACTCTGTCTTTGAAGAATCTGTGAAGGGATATTTTGTGAAGCCCGGAGGCTTGTGGTGAGTAAGGAAACGTCTTCCAATGAAAGCTGCAGAGAAACTGTTTGAGCAACAGCTTTGTGATGTGTGTATTCGTCTCATACATTTAAACCATTCTTTGGATTGAGCAGCTGGAAATCACTGTTTTTGTGCAATCTAAGGAAGGATCTTTGGGAATGAAACCTAGAATATGGAGAAAGAATTATCCTCAGGTATAATCCAATAGGTAGCTTTCTGTGAAACTGCTCTGTGTCGTCTTAATTCCTATCACTGAGTTAAGCCTCTCTTTTCATTGAGCAGTTTTATAACCCTGTGTATTTTTAGCATGTGATGTGATATTCGGGAGCACTTAGAGGCTTACATGAAAAAAGAAATATGTTCAGACCGAAACTGCAGAGAAGCTTCGAAGGAACTGCTTTGTCACATTTGCTTTCCAGTCAGAGTGTGATACCATTCTTCTCATACAGCGTCGGCTAAACATTTTCGGAGGAACAGGTTTCAAGTGATATTCGGGAGCATGTTGATTCCAATGGTGAAAAGGGAAATAGCCTCAGAGAAAAACTGGAAAGAAGCTTTCTAGGAAACTACTCTTTGCTATGTGTAATCATCTGGCACAGATAAAGCTTTCTTTACATTATGCAACTTGGAAACTGTCATGGACGGATCCAGGAAGGGACCTTCGGGAGCACATTCAGGACTCTGGTGAAAAAGGAAATATCTTAAGATAAAAACTGAAAAGAAGGTTTCAGTGAATCTGCTTTTTGCTATGTTTATTCATCTCACATAAATGAAGCTTTCTTTATATTACGCAGTTTGGAAACTCCCTCTTGTATGGATCCACGAAGGGATATTTGGGATCATATTCGGGCCTATAGTGAAATATTAAATATAGTCAGATCAAAACGGGAGAGAGAAAGGACATTTGGAAACGCTCTTTAGAATATCCTGAAAAAGAAATAACCTCAGAGAGAAACCAGAAGGAAACTTTCCGTGAAACTGTCCTGTGGCACGTGAATTCCGCTCACACTGTTAAGCTTCTCTTTTCATTGAGCAGTATCATAACACTGCTTCTGTTTACTCTGTGAAGGGATATTCAGGAGAGCTTTGAGGCTTACTATGAGAAAGAAAACGTCTGCCGATAGGAACTGGATAGAAGTTTTATGAGGAGCTGCTTTGTGACGTGTGCATTCCACTCACGGAATCACGTGGGCATTCCACTCACCTTTCTTCTCCTAGAGGATTCCGGAGTCCCTTTTGGAGAAAACGCTACCAAGAGACATTCTCGAGTACAGGGATGGGTACGGTGTAACAGGAATTATCCTCAGACAAAAACTGGAAAGAAGATTTCTGTGAAACTGCTTTGTGTTAGATATATTTATTCATCTCACATAGTTAAAATTTTCTTATATTACGCAGTTTGGAAACTCTGTCATGCACAGATCCACAAAGAGACATTCGGGAGCACATTCAGGCCTATGGTGAAAGAGAAGATATCTTCAGATAAAAAGTGGATAGAAGCTTTCTGAGAAAAGACTTTGTGATGTATGCATTCCACTCAGGGAGTTATATCTTTTTTCTCACATGGCAGTGTTTGAACACTGTTCCTGTGAATCAGAAAAAGTGATATTTTGGAGCGCATTGAGGACTATGGCGAATAGTGAAATATACTGAAAAAAATCACGGAAGAAGCGTTCCAACAATCTGCTCTCTGATACGTGCATTCACTACACATAGTTAATGCTTACTCTACATTGTCCAGTTTCGAAACTCTGTCTTTGAAGGATCTGTGAAGGATATTTAGTGATGGCCGGAGGCTTGTGGTGAGCAAGCAAACGTCTTCCGATGAAACCTGCAGAGAAACTTTCTGAGCAACTGCTTTGTGATGTGTGTATTCGTCTCATAGAGTTAAACCGTTCTTTGGATTGAACAGCTTGAAATCACTGTTTTTGTGGAATCTGAGGAATGACGTTTGGGAACAATCCTTAGAACACGGAGAATGAAATATACTCAGGGAAAATCCAGGAGGAAGCTTTCTGTGAAACTGTTCTGTGTCGTCTCAATGGCTCTCACTCATATAAGCCCCTCTTTTGATTGAGCAGTTTTCTAACCCTGTGTATGCTTAGCGTGTGACGGGATATTCGGGAGCACGTTGAGGCTTACTGTGAAAAAGGAAATATGTTCAGACCAAAACTTGAGAGAAGCTTTCAGAGGAAGTGCCTTGTGACATGTGCATTCCACTCACAGTGGTATACTTCTCTTCTCATACACCGTTGGGAAAACCCTTTGGGAGAAACAGGTACCTAGTGTTATTCAGGAGCATGTTGGTGCCAATTGTGAAAAGGGAAATAGCCTCACAATAAAACTGGAAAAAGCTTTCTGGGCAACTACTCTGTGATATATGTAATCGTCTCACATAGATAATGCTTTCTTTACATTACGCAGCGTGGAAACTGTCATGGACGGACCCACAAAGGGATCTTCGGGAGCACTTTGAGGACTATGGTTAAAAACGAAATATCTTCAAATCAGAACCGGAAAGAAGCTTTCTGTGAATCTGCTTTTTGCTATGTTTATTCATCTCACATAGGTGAAGCTTTCTTTATATTACACAGCTTGGAAACTCCCTGGTGGATGAATCTGCACAGAGATATTTGAGATAACATTTGGGCCTATAGTGAAATAGGAAATATACTCAGATCAAAGTGGGAGAGAAGCTTTCTGAGAAAGTGCTTGGTGACGTGTGCATTCCACTCAGGGAGTTATAACTTTCTTCTCATAAGGCACAATTTGAACACTGTTCCTGTAAAACCAAAAGAGTGATATTCGGAGCACATCGAAGACTATGGCCAAATTCAAATGTCCAATAAAAAACAGAAAGAAGCACTCGAAGACACTGCTCTCTGACATTTCCATTTTTCACAGGGTTAAAGCTTACTCTACATTTCCCAATTTGAAAGTCGGTCTTTGAGGGTTCTGCGAAAGGATACTAGGCGGCAACTGGAGGCCTGTGTCAAGTAAGAAATGTCTTCCATCGAATATCTGAGAGAAGCATTCTGCGCAACTCTTTTGTGAAGTTTGTGCTCATATCATAGAGTTAAAACATTCTTTGGATTGAGTAGTTTGAAATCACTGTTTCTGTGGAATCTGAGAAACGCTCTTTAGCGTTTGGAAATGCTCTTTAGAATATCTTGAAAAAGAAATAATCTTAGAGAGAAACCAAAAGGAAGCTTTCTGTGAAACTGCTCTGTGTCCCGTGATTTCTGGTCACACAGTTAAGTTTCTCTTTTCATTGAGCAGTATCATAACACTGTTTTTGTTTAGTCTGCAAAGGGATATTCAGGAGCACTTTGAGGCTTACAGTGAGAAAGAAAACGTCTTTGGATAGAAACTGGAGAGAAGTTTTCTGAGGAGCTACTTTTTGACGTGTGCATTCCAGTCACAGAATTCCACTCACAGAATGACGTGTGCATTAAACTCACAGAATGACGTGTTCATTCCACTCACCTTTCCTGTCCTAGAGGATTCCGGAATCCCTTTTGCAGAAGAAGCTACCAAGAGACATTCGGGAGTATAGGGATGGCCATGGTGAAAAAGGAAATCTCCTCAGACAAACACTGGAAAGAAGATTTCTGTGAAACTGCTTTGTGTTAGGTATATTTATTCATCTTGCACAGTTAAAATTTTCTTATATTACGCAGTTTGGAAACTCCGTCATGCACGGATCCTCAAAGACACATTCAGGAGCACATTCAGGCCTATGGTGAAAGAGGAGATAACCTCAGATAAATAGTAGAGAGAAGCTTTGTGACAAACGACTTTGTGATGTATGCATTCCACTCAGGGTGTTATACCCCTTTTCTCACAAGGCACTGTTTGAACACTGTCCCTATGAAACTGAAAAAGTGATATTTCTGTGCACATTGAGGACTATCTTAAATAGTGAAATATACTGAAATAAAATCGAGGAAGAAGCGTTCCAAGAATCAGCTCTCTGATATGTACATTAACTTCACAGACTTAATGCTTACTCTATGTTGCCCAGTTTCGAAACTCTGTGTTTGAAGCATCTGTGAAGAGATATTTAGTGACGCCCGGTGGCTTGTGGTGAGCAAGCAAAAGTCTTCCGATTAAACCTGCAGAGAAATTTCTGAGCAACTGCTTTGCGATGTGTGTATTCGTCTCATAGAATTAAACGGTTCTTTGAACGGCTTGAAATCACTGTTTTTGTGGAATCTGAGGAAGGATATTTGGGAACGATCCTTAGAACATGGAGTAAGAAATATCCTCAGGTAAAATCCGGACGGAAGCTTTCTGTGAAACTGCTCTGTGTTGTATTAATGACTCTCATTCAGATAAGCCCCTCTTTCCATTGAGCAGTTTTCTAATCATGTGTATGCTTTGTGTGTGACAGGATATTCGGGAGCACTTTGAAGCTTAAGGTGAAAAAGGAAATATGTTCAGAAAAAAACTGGAGAGAAGCTTTCCCAGGAATTGCCTTGTGTCGTGTGCGATCCACTCGCAGTGTTATACCTGTCTTCTCATACAGCGTCGGGACACCCTTTTGGAGAAACAGGTACCAAGTGATATTCGGGAGCATGATGGTATCAATGGTGAAAAGAAAAATAGCCTCAGACTAAAACTGGAAAAACCTCTCTAGGAAACTACTCTGTGATATGTGTAATCATCAAATATAGATAATGCTATCTTTACATTATGCAGCTTGGAAACTGTCATGGAGGGATCCACGAAGGGACCTTCGGGAGCACTTTGAGGACTATGGTGAAAATTGAAATATTTTCAGATCAGAACAGGAGAAAAGCCTTCTGTGAATGTGCTTTTTCTTATATTTATGCATCTCACATAGATGAAACTTTCTTTACATAACACATGTTGGAAACTCCCTCGTGGATGAATCCGCGAAGGAATATTTGGGATCAAATTCGGGCCTGTAGTGAAATAGGAAATAAGGTCAGATCAAAATGGGAGAGAGACTTTCTGAGAAACTGCTTGGTGACATGTGCATTCCACTCAGGGAGTTATAACTTTCTTCTCATAAGGCAAGATTTGAACACGGTTCCTGTAATACCAAAAGAGTGATATTTGGAGCACATTGAAGACTATGGCAAAATTGAAAGTTCCAACAAAAAACAGAAAGAAGCACTCGAAGAAACTGCTCTCTGACATGTCCATTTTTACACAGGGTTAAAGCTTACTCTACATTTCCCAGTTTGAAAGTCGGTCTGTGAGGGTTCTGCGAAGGTATAGTAAGTGGCAACCAGAGGAATGTGTCGAGTAAGGAAATGTCTTCCATTGAATACTTGAGAGAAGCTTTCTGCGGAGCTCTTTTGTGAAGTCAGTGCTCATCTCATAGAGTTAAATCATTCCTTGGATTAAGTAGTTTGAAATCACTCTTTCTGTGGAATCTGAGGAAGGACATTTGGAAATGCTCTTTAGAATATCCTGAAAAAGAAAAAAACCTCAGAGAGAAAACAGAAGGAAGCTTTCTGTGAAACTGCTCTGTGTCACGTGAATTCTGCTCACACAGTTTAGCTTCTCTTTTCATTGAGCAGTATCATAAAACTGTTTTTGTTTAGTCTGCGAAGCGATATTCATGGACGCTGTGAGACTTATGGTGAGAAAGGAAACGTCTGCAGATAGAAACTGGAAAGCAGCTTTATGAGGAGCTGCTTTGTGACGTGTGCATTCCACTCACAGAATTCCACTCACAGAATGATGTGTGGATTCAACTCACAGAATGACGTGTGTATTCCACTCCCCTTTCTTCACCTAGAGGATTTCGGAATCCCGTTTTTAGAAAAAGCTACCAAGAGACATTCGGGAGTATAGGGATGGCTATGGTGAAAAAGGAAATATTCTCAGACAAAAACTGGAAAGAAGATTTCTGTGAAACTGCTTTGTGTTAGATATATTTATTCATCTCGCATAGTTAAAACTTTTCTCATATTACACAGTTTGAAAATTCCATCATGCACGGATCTGCAAAGGGACATTCGGGAGCACATTCAGGCCTACGGTGAAGGAGGAGATATTTTCAGATAATAGGTGGAGCGAATTTTCTCAGAAAGGACTTAGTGATGTATGCATTTCACTCATTGAGTTATCCCTCTTTTCTCACAAGGCAGTGTTTGAACACTGTTCCTGTGAAACCAAGAAAGTGATGTTACAGGCCTAATTGAAGACTGTGGCGAATAGTGAAATATACTGAAATAAAATCAAGGAAGAAGTGTCCCAATAATCTGCTCTCTGATATGTGCATTCATTTCAAAATGTTTATGCTTACTCTATGTTGCCCAGTTTCAAAACTGTCTTCGAAGGATCTGTGAAGGGATATTTAGTGATGCCCAGAGGTTTCTGGTGAGCAAGGATACGTTTTCCGATGAAACCTGCCGAGAAACTTTCTGAGCAACTGCTTTGTGATGTGTGATTTCGTCTCATAGAGTTAAACCGTTCTTTGGATTGAACAGCTTGAAATCACTGTTTTTGTGGAATCTGAGGAAGGACATTTGGGAAACATCCTTAGAACATGGAGTAAGAAATATCCTCAGGGAAAATCCAGAAGGAAGCTTTCTGTGAAAGTGCTCTGTGTCGTCTTAATGGCTCTCACTCAGTTAAGCCCCTCTTTTCATTAAGCAGTTTTCTAACCCTGTGTTTGCTTAGTGTGTGATGGGATATTCGGGAGCACTTTGAGCCTTACGGTGAAAAAGAAAATATGTTCAGACAAAAACTGGAGAGAAGGTTTCCGAGGAACTGCCTTTTGATGTGTGCATTCCACTCACAGTGTTATACATCTCTTCTCATACAGCACTGGGGAAACCCTTTTGGAGAAACAGGTACCAAGTGATATTCTGGAGCATGTTGCTGACGATGCTTAAAAGGGAAGTAGCCTCAAATTAAAACTGGAAAAAGCTTTCTGGGAAACAACTTTGTGATATGTGTAATCATCTCACATCTATGTTATTGATTATC
>NW_022334607.1:0-3448 GCF_002776525.5 Piliocolobus tephrosceles | reverse complement strand
AGGTAGCCCAAGAGCTGCCTCTTCTCCTTTGATATGAACCTAGGACCCAATGTTAGACCAGAAATTGGCAATTAGCAACACAATTCAAAGCAAAAGCATCCCCTTTGTCCCCTATGTGTATCCATCACTCAGCATCAAATAAGATCTTTCTCCATTTTGCTCCTAAAAATGTCCGAATGGGTGGCTTTGTCCAAATCCAAGCCAAATGTTCAAATTCTTATCAGGACTAGTTAAAACTTCAAAATCTGTCTTGCCATGGTCACGGCTTTAAAAAAGGAATACAAATATTATAACAAACAAAAATTCCTGGGTGTGGCGGCTTACATCTGTAATCTCAGCACTTTGGGAGGCCAAGGCAGGCAGATCACTTGAGGTCAGGATTTCGAGACCAGCCTGGCCAACATGGTGAAATCCCATCTCTACTAAAAATACAAAAGTTAGCCAGGCACGGTGGCAGGCACCTAAAATCCCAGCTACTCCAGAGGCTGTGGCAGGAGAAGCACTTGAACCCAGGAGGTGGAGGTTGCAGTGAGCCAAGATTGCACCATTGCACTCCAGCCTGAGCAACAGAGCAAGACTGTCAAAAAGAAAGAAAGAAAGAAAGAAAGAAAGAAAGAAAGAAAGAAAGAGAAAAAGAAAAGAAAGAAAAGAAAAGAAAAGAAAAGAAAAGAAAAGAAAAGAATTTAAAATAAAATCTGAAAACCTCAAAATCATTCCAGGAGATCCAAGTCAAGGGTGATGACCCAGGGCAATGTCCACTGTGTTGCACACCTCACTGAATACAGTGTCCACTGCATCCTGAGTTGTGCTATGAGGCAGCATTACATACTGGGCAGAAGAGAATGGGAGCAACAGGTGACGTGTGCTGCATATTCCAGACGGCAGCAGACAGCACCAACACAGACACCAGCATTTACCACTGCTCACTGGGGCGTTAGTAGTGGCCCATGACTTAGCATAAGCCCTCCTTATTTCACCTCCAGGTCTAGAACCCCCCGCCCTGCATCCCACTCCGTCTCTACAATATACTCTATGCTCACCCTTTGAAAGGGAGGCCCTGAGAATGTAGCCACTAATTCAAACCAGAAAAACTGAAGACACAGAACTGAAAAGAGTTTTTCATCGAGCCTGTCTGAAAGATCTCTTCGCTCGTGAGGATTTTGGCTTGGTTACTCGGCTCACTGCTCTCAGAGCCAGAAACTTATTTTCTTCACTCCTGGAAGTAAAAGGAAAGGAAATATGTATATATGGTTTTGCAGTAAGCTCTTTTTTGTGCTTATAAAAACGGGGTTGGGGTGGGGAAGAGAGGGAACAGACAGCATGGACGTAGGTGAGAAGCAAAGGTTTAAAGCACTGGCTGCTGGGATGTGGTAATACCATCTCTGAATGGATGATACACAGCACTGGTAGGTCAGGTACTTGCTTCTTGCTCTCCTGTTTTCTAATCCTTGGAAATAAAACAAGTGCTTCTGTCTTCTTTTCTTTCTTCTTCTTCTTCTTCTTCTTTTTTTTTTTTTTCTTTTTGAGATGGAGTTTCGCTCTTGTCACCCAGGCTGGAGTGCAATGGTGTGATCTCCACACTGCAACCTCCACCTCCTGGATTCAAGCGATTCTCCTGCCTCAGTCTCCCAAGTAGCTGGGATTACAGGCGACTGCCACCATGCCCAGGCTAATTTTTATATTTTTAGTAGAGGCAGGGTTTCATGATATTAGCCAGGTTGGTCCTGAACTCCTGAGGGGTTTCAACATGTTAACCAGTCTCGAACTCCTGAACTCAGGTGATCCACTCGCATCAGCCTCTCAAAGTGCTGGGATTACAGGCGAGAGCAACTGCACACACCCAAACAAATGTTTATTATTTGTGGCTCCTTCTCCTCGGATGGAAGAGGATAATTTATGGACTAACACAGAGGAGTTCCTTGGTAAGAATGAAAATTAAGCACTGAACAATTGGTGACTTGTCAACACACCATCAAACGGCCCTTGCAGGCTCACATAAATGCAGGCAATAACCAGGCTGTTACAGGGAGCTGACACACCTGCCTGGGTTTAGTGCCCAGAGTCAGAGACCACTCACAGGTGCAGCGGTTTAGTTTCTCGAATGAGAAGTTAATTTATAAAGGCAAAAAGCTGCTGTTGTCTAACAAACAGCTAAGTCTGAAAAGCCTGGGAAGGTGGATTCCTGCCTGTTTAGCTAAAGGAATGAGATGTTACTTGTTTGTTTTCCCCAAGAAGTTAACGACCCCAAAGCTGCTAGGTCTCAACCCAAGACCACCACACTGCAGGATGTGAAAACCAGAATGTTATCCACTGCGGATCTGTAGTTAAAAAATTAATAAATGAAAAGCAGCCAGCTTTGGTAAACTCTGGCCATTCTCCTGGGGTACCCTTCCTAAGCGCCCTGGTGGAGTCTAGACAGTGGCCCCTAGCTCAAAGGCTCTCTATGCACAGCATCACTTTTCTAAGTAGCAAGTTCCTTCTGTCCTTTAAGAGTTGCAGAACAGACGCAGCCCGGAGCCAGTCCTAGCAGCGACCATGCACACCTTGGGGACTATAGTTGCAGTGTCCTAGCGGGAGGGAATGTCTCCGGGGTGTCTTGGCCCCCAAGACCGGCCACCCGACCCCAACCCGGGGTCCTCAGAGCAGCGCCTAGCCTGTGTGGCAGAATACGGGGCTGCACTCGCCCCTGCAGCGTGGAGCTCCGAGCTCACAGCTGGCGTGGGACGCCCCTCCCCTCTGGGCCCAAACTCACACATTGCCCTGATGCAGAAGCCGCAGGGCGGTAGCAGCGCCCGGTGCCGCCGGCCCTAGAAAGCCAGCAGCGCGCTCCAGGAGCAGCGCGTTGGGCGCTATGGAAGGCGCGGAAAACCGCGCGCCCGTCCGGCTCCTCGGTGGCTCCAGCAGTCTTCTGAGCGTCCAGCCAGCACAGCACTAGCGCCCCCGAGCCAGGCGCCAGCTGCACGGGTCGTGCCATGCTTTCGCGGGCGGCCGGGAGCCCGCAACCCAGGGCCTCCGCAAGTGCAGTGTCTGGGACGCCGCTCCCTAGGCAGGAGGATGGCCGACTTCGCCTGGCACTGGCTGCAGGGGCAATGGAGCTCCAGGGGCGGGGCTGACTGAGCGTGGCTGGCCGGGGTGTGGTGGCCCCTCTTCGGCCGGCCGAGCGCCCTGGAAGGTTTTCCAGAGCCCAGCGTTTGGCTTAGTTGTCCACACCCAAGCAGCAACTCTGCTACCTGCCAACACCCTGGACTTCCAGCCGCCTAGAGGTCCCAAGCTACCCTTCCCCCAGGGGCGCACTCTGGGGCTTTTCCAAGTCCTGGGGCGCCACGAAGCTCCTTGGAGTGCTTGGCTGGCTGCATCCATCCGCCCTGTGAACTACAGGGCCAGGAATTCCCAGGGCCAGGAGACTCGCCTTTGACCTGGCTTTGGGGCCATTCCAAGTGAGAGGCCA
>NW_022334599.1:0-3195 GCF_002776525.5 Piliocolobus tephrosceles | reverse complement strand
AAAAAAAAAAAATTGTCATTTACACTGCAAGAGAAAATTTTTTTTTTGGTCAATAGCTGCTGGATATTCTCTCAAAAGCATGTTTCCTTTTCAATTTCTATACAAGTCAAAATGTTCATCCTCACTATGTAGACATTTATCAAGTGTGTTGAGGACCATCTTTCTTTCACTAAAACAGAGACTATTAATTCTAGGAAACTCAAAATTGAGGCGAATATCTCACAATGCATAGGAGCCAGGGCTGCCTCCAACTTTTCTGACACCACCCAGAGGATGCCCTCACTTTTCTCCAGATTATCATGAATACATAGCTTGATCTCATTCTGATGCAAATAACACCCATGACTAGATGACTATAGAGAGGCTGCAGATTGGGAAGGAAACCCAATGGAATCAATCCACATAGCTCAAAAGAAGGCAAAGACAAGGATGTGGTTTTAAAAATCAATTCAGATGAATGAATTGCTGCCAGGACTAGAACTGAAGATTTCATTTTCAATAACTACCTAATTACATCAAATTTAATTTTCTGAATGGGTTTCTATTGTTATGTTTATAAGTTATTGGAAAATTCTGATAGGTAAATACTTCTATCATTTTTGGTGCAAGTCCCCTTGTTAGGACCTGGCTCTATGAGATAAAAGTTAAAATTAATAAGAATGAATATGAATGCACACATAATGAACATTATATGTATAATCTATGGATGTATATTAATATAAATCTATTAATATAAATCTAGTTGACTCTTACACAGTATAAGTTTGAACTGTGTGGGTCCACTACTTGCCTATTTTATTCTGTATCTGCTACCCATAAAACAGCAAGACCAACACTTCCTCCTCTGCCTTCTCATTGTGAATATGGCAAGGATGAAGACCTGTATGATAATCAACTTCCATTTAATGATAAATATATTTTCTCTAGTTTACCATAACCATAGTATACAATCTATAACATACAAAATGTGTTTATTCACTGTTTATGTTATTGGCAAGATTTCTGGTTACAGTAGCCTATTAGTGGCTGGAGAGTTAATAGTTATACATAGATTTTCAACTGTGCAGGGAGTGAGCTCTAACCCTTTGATTATTTAAGAGTCAGTTGTATATGTATTTAAAATCTAACTTCCTAGCTTTTTCAGACTTTTTAAAAATGTGATCTATGAAAGGTAAATCTTTGTTTTTGATGACAGGTGATATCTTAGGTTCACGTGTGGGTGTGTGTGTGTGTGTTGGTGAAGCACTATGTATTCTGTTCACATTTTTGAAGGAAAAAAAATGTTTTTGAGATGGAGTTTCACTCTTGTGGCCCAGGCTGGAGTGCAATGGTGTGATCTTGTCTCACTGCAACCTCCGCCTCCTGTGTTCAAGCGATTCTCCTGTCTTAGCCTCCCGTGTGGCTGGGATTACAAGTGTGCACCAACACCCCCAGCTAATTCTTTGTATTTTTAGTAGAGACGAGGTTTTGCCATGTTGGCCAGGCTTGTCTCGAACTCCTGACCTCAGACGATCCACTGGCCATGGCCTCCTAAAGTGCTGGGATTACAGGTGTGAGCCACCGCAACTGGCCTGAAAAAAATATTTTTAACTTACTAAAGCTGATGACTTTTATGGTTGTTGACAAAAATCTCTAATGCCAATGCCTATCTCTGTAAAAAGCAGTAATATGAGGAGCTTGATTTCCTGCTAAGGTAGAAAAGGTGAGCAGATTTTTCAAATAGTATAGGAGTTCCATCTGTGACAAGAAGCAGAAGCATTCATTTGCACTTGATATTTTTTGTTATTAATCATAACTTTAAGCAACATTCTTTATCTGCCTTTAAAATGTTGACTCAAAATGTTGAGTCTTTAGTAGTTTTTAAAATGGACATGCAAGAGGTATAATTTTTTCTTATCTCATCAGCATACACCTAAAGAGTAATAATATATAGATTTGAAGGCCAGGCATGCGGGCTCACATCTGTAATCCCAGCACTTTGGGAGTCCAAGGCAGAAGGATAGCTTGAGACGGAGCTCAAGACCAGCTTGGGAAAAACGACAAGATCCTGTCTCTACATAATTTGTAAAAATTAGTCAGGTGTGGTGATACACACCTGTAGTCTCAGCTACTTAGGATGATGAGGCGGGAGGACTGCTTGGCTCCAGGAAGTCAAGGCTGCAGTGAGCTGTGTTCGTGCCACTGCACTCTAGCCTGGGTGGCAGAGACCCCGTCTCAAAAAATAATTATCATTGTGTTTTTTAAAGAACGTAGCCACCATAGAAGGGGAGTAGTAAAGCTGCAGTACCTTGATGAACAATTTCAGAGTTATCTAGATTAGAAAATACATAACACTTGGAAGTATATCAGTGGGAACACAGAGTGTCATTTGAAAAATGATTCACTTTTCCAGGCCATCAACCAGTTTGAAAATTTTGGCAGGACACATGTCTTTATTAAGGGTTTTCCAATGTTTTAGGAACAATCCTAACACATTTCTTTGCAATCTGGTAGTAGTTTTATAGAATGCTTCCAGAAAAGGTTTTTAAGCAGTGAAGACCCTAATCGTGAAATGTCACCTTGGAAGTTTTAGAATTCTCATTTGAACTGTCTCACTTCTCTCACCTCTTTACAAATACTGATCATACAGTTGTAAACAGGAAATACTGAACGAAGCTTAGGTGTCTAAATCACCAATGTGAGAACATGCAGCTTTCCCTGAATGGTGGCTAATGGCTTTGAAGTGCCTATGTGCGTAAGAAGAGGTCAGATGACTCTGATGACACGCATTCCAGCCCAGACTATAATATAACTACTGCAATGGTGTAGAAGTCATGAATATAAATGAGGTTTTTAGATATCTGGAAAAACATCAATTGACCATAAAAACATTTTTAGTTTCTATTGGTGTCATTATATTTTTAGTCTTAAATTTATAATTGAAGAAAATACTAAGTTTTGTTTAGAGGCTATAAAGATATAATTCTTAAGACTTAAATATCCTTGTTTTAAAAGTAAATATAAATTTTGTTTTCTTCACGCTATGGCACAGGTGTTTGTTTAAATGTACACGGTATACAAATTATTTTGTACATATGCCACATATTTAAAATTAAAAACAAATTTATATTATTTGAATGAACTATTCACACTTGGACAAGAGTCAGACGTTTCTAATGGAGAGACGAAAGTAGCCAGTACTCTCTTACTTTGGGG
>NW_022334596.1:0-16530 GCF_002776525.5 Piliocolobus tephrosceles | reverse complement strand
TGATGGGTGCTGACGAGTTGATGGGTGCAGCACACCAACATGGCACAAGTATACATATGTAACAAACCTGCACGTTATGCACATGTACCCTAGAAATTAAAGTATAATTAAAAAAAAAAAATCCCATTGCAGATTCCAAGAAAACAGTGCTACCAAACTGCTAAATGAAAAGAAACTGCTCCATGAACAGAATCGTGTAACTCTGAGATGAATTCACAAATCACAAAGCAGTTTCTCAGAAAGATTCTTTCTCATTTTTTTCTGAGGATATCTCCTTTGTCACCATAACCTTCTATGAGCTCCAAAATATCCCATTGCAGATTAGAAGAAAACAGTGTTAGCAAGCTGCTCAATGAAAAGAACAGTGTAACTCTGTAAGATTAGTTGACATAACACAAAGGAGCTTCTCAGAGTCTTCTTTTTGTTTTTCATCTGAGTATATTTACTTTGTCACTGTAAGCTTCAATGCACTCCGAAATATCCCATTGCAGATTCCAAGAAAACAGTGTTACCAAACTGCTCAATGAAAATAAAAGTGTAACTCTGTGAGATGAACTCACAAATCACAAGGCAGTTTCTCAGAAAGATTCTTTGTGGTTTTTAACTGAGAATATGCCCTTTTTCAACAAAAGCCTCAATGCGCTCCCTAATATCCCTTTGCAGATTCCATGAATACAGTGTTAGTAAACTGCTCCATGAAAATTGTAACTCTGTGAAATGATTTCTCACATCATGAAGAACTTTCTCAGAAAGTTTCTTTCTAGTTTTAATCCGGGGATATTTCCTTAGTCACCACATTCTTCAATGTGATAAAAAAGATCCCTTCTCCCTTTACCCAAAAACAGTGCTACCAAACTACTCCATGAAAACAAGTAATGTAACTCTTTGTGATGAATTAGCTCATCACATAGTGGTTTCTCAGAACGTTTCTTAGTATTTTTTATATGAAGATATTTCCTTTGTCACCATATTTTCTGTGCACTCTGAAATATCTCATTGCAGATTCAAAAAAAATAGTGGTAGCAGACTGCTAAATGAAAAGAACAGTGTACCTCTGTGAGCTGAATTCACACATCCCAAAGTGGTTCCTCAGAAAGCTTGTTTCTAGTTTTTATCTGAGGAAATTTCCTTTTTCACCATAGGCCTCTATGAGCTCCCAAATATCCCTTTTCAGACTCCACAAAAACAGTGTTAGCAAACTACTCCTTGAAAATAATGGTGTAATTCTGTGATATGAATTCACACATAAAAAGAACTTTCTCAGAAACCTTCTTTCTGGTTTTTACCTGAGGATATTTCCTTAGTCACCATAGGCTTCAATGCTATCCAATGTATCCCTTCTCAGATTCTCCAAAAACCGTACTACCTAACTGATCCATGAAAACAATCATGTAACTCTGTGAGAAGAATTAACACATCACAAAGTGGTTTCTCAGAAAGTTTCTTTCTACTTTTTATATGAGGATATTTCCTTTGTCACCATAAGCTTCAATACACTCTGCAATATCCCATTGCAGATTCCAAGAAAGCAGTGTTAGCAAACTACTCTATGGAAAGAACAGTGTGACACTATGCCATGGAATCACACATCACAAAGCAGTGTCAGAAAGCTTCTTTCTAGTTTTTGCCTGAGAATATTTCCATTTTTACAATAAGCTTCAATGTGCTCTGAAATATGCCATTCCAGATTCCAAGAAAGCAGTGTTAGCAAACTACTCAATAAAAAGAACAGTGTAACACTCTGACATGAAATCACACATCACAAAGTAGTTTCTCAGAAAGCTTGTTTCTAGTTTTTCTATGAGGAGATTTCCTTTTTAACCATACACCTCAATGCACTCCCAAATATCTCTTTGCAGATTCCACGAAAACAGTGTTAACAAACTGCTCCATGAAAGAAAGTTGTAACTCTTCACGATGAATTCACACATCACAAAGAAGTTTCTCTGAAAGTTTCTTTCTAGTTTTAATCTGAGGATATTTCCTTTGACAGTATAGGCTTCATTGCAATCCAAAATATCCCTTCCCAGATTTCCCAAAAACAGCACTATCAAGATCATCCATGAAAAGAATACGGTAACTCTGTGAGTTGAATTTACAAATCACCAAGGAGTTCCTCGGGAACTTTCTTTCTAGTTTTTGTCTAAGGGTATTTCCTTTTTCACAATAAGCTTCAATGTGCTCTGAAATATCCCATTGCAGACTCCAAGGAAACAGTGTTAGAAATCTGCTCAATGAAAAGAACAGTGTAACCCTGTGAGTTGAATTTACGCATCAAAAAGTGGTTTCTCAGAAAGCTTCTTTTTAGATTTTCTATGAGGATATTTCCTTTTTCACTGTAGGCCTCAATGTGCTCCCAAATATCCCTTTACAGATTCCACAAAAATTGTGTTAGCAAAGTGCTACATGAAAAGAACGGTGTAAGTCTGTGAGGTGAATTCACACATCACAAAGAACTTTCTCAGAAAGCTTCTTTCCAGTTTTCATCTGAGGATAATTCCTTTGTCACCATAGGCTTCAATGCGATGCAAAATATCGCTTCTAAGATTCCCCGAAAAGAATGCTACCAAACTGCTACATGAAAAAAATCGTGTAACTCTGAGATGAATTCACAAATCAAAAAGCAGTTTATCAGAAAGTTTATTTCTTGTTTTTGTGTGAGGATATTTCCTTTGTCACCATATTTTTCATTTTGATCCAAAATATCCCTTCTCAGTTTACCCCCAAAACAGTGCTACCAAACAGATCCATGAAAGGAGTCGTGTAAGTGAGTGAGATGAATTAACACATCACAAAGCAGTTTCTCATAAAGCTTCTTACTAGTTTTTACGTGAAGATATTTCCTTTGTCACCATAAGTTTCAATGTGCTCTGAAATATCCCATTGCAGATTCCAAGAAAACAGTGTTTGCAAACTGCTCAATGAAAAGAACAGTGTAAATCTGTGAGATGAATTGACACAGCATAAAGCAGTTTCTCAATAGGCTTCTTTATGGTTTTCATCTGATTATGTTTCCTTTGTCACCATAGGCTTCAAAGAGCTCTGAAATATCCCATTGCATATTCCAAGAAAACAGTGTTACCAAACTGCTCAATGAAAATAATTGTGTAACTCTATGAGATGAATTCACACATCACGAAGCAATTTCTCAGAAAGATTCTTTGTAGTTTTTAACTGAGAATATGCCCTTTTACATAATAGACCTCAATACACTCCCAAATATCCCTTTGCAGATTCCACAAAAGAGTGTTAGCAAACTGCTCCATGAAAAGAAAGTTGTAACTCTGTGAGTTGAATTCACACATCATGAAGAACTTTCTCAGAAAGCTTCTTTCTAGTTTTCACCTGAGGATATTCCCTTGGTCACCACATTTTTCATTGTGATCCAAATATCCCTTCTCAGTTTACCCAAAACAGTGCTACCAAAAAGTTACACAAAAGGCGTCGTGTAAGTCAGTGAGATGAATTAACACATCACAAAATGGTTTCTCAGAAAGCTTATTACTAGTTTTTATATGAAGATATTTCCTTAGTCACCATAAGTTTCAATGTGCTCTGAAATGTCCCATTGTATAGTCCAAGAAAACAGTGTCAACAGACTGCTTAATGAAAAGAACAGTGAAACATTGTGACATGAATTCACATATCACAAAGCAGTTTCTCAGAAAGCTTTCTAGTTTTTATCTGAGGATATTTATTTTTTCACTATAGAACCTCAATGTGTTCCCAAATATCCCTTTGTAGATTCCACGAAAGCAGTGTTAGCAAATTGCTCCATGAAAAGAACGGTGTACCTCTGTGATATGAATTCACACATCACAGAGAACTTTCTCAGAAAGCTTCTTTCTAGTTTCAATCTGAGGATACTTCCTTAGTCACCATAGGCTGCAATGCCATCCAAAGTATTCCTTCTCAGTTCCTCCAAAAACCATGCTACCTGACTGATCCATGAATAGAATCATGTAACTCTGTGAGAAGAATTAACACATCACAGAGTGGTTTCTCAGAAAGTTTCTTTCTACTTTTTATATGAGGATATTTCCTTTGTCACCATAAGCTTCAATGCACTCCAAAATATCCCATTGCAGATTCCAAGAAAGCAGTGTTAACAAACTGCTCAATGAAAAGGACAGTGTTACTCTCTGACATGATATTATACATCACAAAGAAGACTCAGAAAGCTTCTTTCTAGGTCTTTTTGAGGATATTTTCTTTTTTGCAAAAAGCGTCAATGTTCTCCTAAATATGCCATTTCACATTCCAAGAAAACAGTGTTAGCAAACTGCTGAATGAACAGAACAGTGTAACTCTGTGACTTGAATTCACACAGCACAAAGACTTTTCTCAGAAAGCTTCTTTTTGGTTTTGCTATGAGGATATTTCCTTTGTCACCTTAGGCGTCAATGTGCTCCCATATATCCTGTTGCAGATTCCACGAAAACAGTGTTATCACCCTGCACAATGAATAGAACGGTACAACTCTGTGAGATGAATTCACACATCACAAAGCAGTTTCTCAGAAAGTGTCTTTATTGTTTTTAACTGAGGATATTTCCTTTTTCACTATAGGCCTCAAAGTGTTCCAAAATATCCCTTTGCAGATTCCACGAAAATTCTGTTAGCAAACTGCCCCATGAAAAGAAAGGTTTAACTTTGTGAGATAATTTCAGACATCACAAAGAACTATCTCAGAAAGATTCTTTCTAGTTTTTTTTTGTGAGGCTATTTCCTTAGACACCATAGGCTTCAATGAAATCAAAAGTATCCCCTCTCGGATTGCCTAAAAACAGTGCTACCAAACTGATCCATGAAAAGAATCGTGTAACTCTGTGAGAAGAATTAACACATCACAAAGCAGTTCCTCAAGACGCTTCTTTCTAGTTTTTATGAGGATATTTTCTTTGTCACCATAAGTTTCAATGTGCTCCGAATTATCCTATTGCAGATTCAAGAAAGCAGTGTTAGCCAACTGTTCAATGAAAAGAACAGTGTAACTCAGTGAGATGAATTCACACATCTCAAAGCAGTTTCTCAAAGAGCTTCTTTTGCGTTTTTATCTGAAGATATTTCATTGTCACCATAGGCTTCAATGTGCTCCCAAATATCCTTTTGCAGATTATATGATAACAGTGTTGTCAAACTTCTCAATGAAAACAACGGTGTAACTCTATGAGATGAATTCAGAAATCACAAAGCAGTTTCTCAGAACACTTTTTCTTGTTTTTATCTGAGGATATTTCTTTTTTCATTGTATGCCTCAGTGTGCTCCCAAATGTCCCTTTGCAGGTTCCACGAAAACTCTGTTAGCAAACTGCTCCATGAAAAGAAAGGTGCAACACTGTGAGATCAATTCACATAGCATGGAGAACTTACTCAGAAAGCTTCATTCTAGCTTTATATGAGGATATTTTCCTTTTCACCATGGACTTCAATGTGATGCAAAATATCATTTCTCAGATTGCATGAAAACAGTGATAACACACTCATCTATGAGAAGTTTCATGTAACGCTGTGAGATGAATTAACACATCTCAAAGTGGTTTCTCAGAAAGCTTCTTTCTTGTTTTTATATGAGGATATTTTATTAGTCATCATAGGCTTCAATGTGATCCAAAATATCCCATCTCAGATTCCCCCAAAACAGTGCTATCAAACGGCTCCATGAAAAGAATTGTGTAACTCAGAGATGAATTCACAAATCACAGAGCAGTTTCTCAGAAGCATTCTTTCTAGATTTTGTCTGAGGATATTTCCTTTGTCATCATAAGCTTCAATACGCTCTGAAATATCCCATTGCAGATTCCAAGATAACAGTGTTAGCAAACGGCTCAGTGAAAAGCACAGTGTAACTCTGTGAGATGAATTGACACAACACAAAGCAGTTTCTCAGGGATATTCTTTTTGGTTTTCATCTGAGGATATTTCCTTTGTCAGCATAGGCTTCAATTTCTCACTGCCAAATATCCTATTGCAGATTACACGAAAAAAGTGTTATCAAACTGCTCAATGAAAAGAACGGCATAGCTCTGTGAGATGAATTCACACATCACAAAGCTGTTTCTCAGAAAGCGTCTTTCTAATTTTTATGTGAGGGTATTGCCTTTTTCAGTATAGTCCACAAAGCACTCCCAAAAATGCCTTTGCAGATTCCATGAAAACAGTGTTAGCAAACTGCTCCATGAAAAGAAAGGTGTAACTATGTGAGATGAATTCACCCATCACAAAGAACTTTCTCTGAAAGCTTCTTTCCAGTTGTTATCTGAAGGTATTTTCTTTGTGAACTTACAGTTCATTGCAGTCCAGAGTATCCCTTCTCAGTTATACCAAAAACAGTGCTACCAAACTGCTCCATGAAAAGAATCGTGTAACTCTGTGAGATGAATTAACACATCAGAAAGAGGTTTCTCAGAAAGTTTCTTTTTAGTTTTTATTTGAGGATATATACGTTGTCACCATAAGCTTTAGTGTACTCCAAAATATCATATTGCAGATTTCAAGACAACAGTCTAAGCAGACTACTGAATGCAAAGAACAGTGTAACTCTGTGAGCTGAATTCACACATCATGAAGCATTTTCTCAGAAATCTTCTTTCTCATTTTTATCTGAAGATATTTCATTTTTCACCATAGGCCTCAATGCACTCCAAAATATCCCTTTACAAATTCCGTGAAAACAGTGTTAGCAAACTCCATCATTTAAAGAATCATGTAATTCTGTGAGATAAATTCACACCACAAAGAAGTTTCTCAGAAAGTTTCTATCTTGTTTTTCTCTGAGGATATTTCTTTTGTTACCCTAGGCTTCATTAGGATCCAAAATATACCTTCTCAGATTCCCCAAAAACAGTGCTACTGAACATCTCTAGGAAAAGAATAGTGTAACTCTGTCAGATGAATTCACACATCACACAGCTGTTTATCAGAAAGCTTGTTTCTAGTTTTATCTGAAGATATTTCCTTTTTCATCATAGGCCTCAATGTACTCCAGAATATCCCATCGCAGAATCCACGAAAAAAGTGTTGCTAAACTTCTCAATAAAAAGAACGGTGTAACTCCATGATATCAATTCCCATATCACAAAGAAGTTTCTAAGAATGTTTCTTCTAGATTTTATCTGAGGATATTTCCTTTGTCACCATAGGCTTCAATGCAATCCAAATTATCCCTTCACTGATTCTCCAAAAAAGGGCTACCAAACTGCTTCATGAAAAGAATCGTGTAACTCTGTGAGATGTATTCGCAAATCACAAAGCAGATTGTCATAAAACTTCTTTCTAGTTTTTGTCTGAGAATATTTCCTTTTTCACTGCTTGCCTCAAAGAGCTTGTGAATATCCATTTGCAGATTCCATGACAATAGTGATAGCAAACTGCTACATGAAAAGCACCATGTAAATCTGTGAGATGAATTCAAACACCAGAAGGCAGTTTCTTAGAAAACTTCTTTTTGCTTTTTCTCGGAGGATATTTCCTTTGCCACCATCAGCTTCAATGCACTCTCAGATATCCCTTCTCAGAAACCACGAAAACAGTGATGCAAATGTGCTCCCTCAACAGAATCCTTTACCTCTATGAGATGAATGCACACATCACAAAGGAGTTTCTCTGAAAGCTTCTTTCTCATTTTCATCTGAGGATATTTCCTTTTTCACTGTATTCCTCAATGGACTCCTGAATTCACATTGAAGTTTATATGAAAAAAGTATTAGCAAACTGATCAATGAAAAGACCAGTGTTACTCAGTGAGATGAATTCACACATCACAAAGCCGTTTCGCAGAAAGATTCTTTTTGGTTTTTATCTGAGGATATTTCCTTTATCACCTTAGGCTTCAATGGGGTCCAAAATAATCCTTCTCAGATTCCACAAAAACAGTGCTACTAAACTGCTCCATGAAAGGAATGGTCTAACTGTGTGAGACGAATTCACACATCACAAAGTTGTTTCTCAGAAAGATTCTTTCTAGTTTTTATCTGAGGATATTTCCATATTCACCGTATTCCTCAATGCACTCCAGAATATCGCATCCCAGATTCCACGAAAAAAGTGTTAGCAAACTTTTCAATGAAAGAACAGTGTAACTCTGTGAGATGAATTCACACATAACAAAGAAGTTTATCAGAAATTTTCTTTCTAGATACTATCTGAGGATAGTTCCTTTGTCACCATAGGCTACAATGCGATGCAAAATATCCCTTCTCAGATTCCCCAAGAACAGTGCTACGAAACTGCTCCATGAAAAGAATTATGTAACTCTGTGAGATGAATTCACAAATCACAAAGCAACATCTCAGAAAGTTTCTTTCCAGTTTTTTTCTGAGGATATTTCCTTTTTCATTGTTTGCCTCAATGTGCTCATGAACAGCCCTCTGCAGATTCCACGAAAATAGTGTTAGCAAACTGCTTCATGAAAAGAAATGTGTAAATCAGTGAGATGAACTCTCACATCACAAAACAGTTTCTCCGAAAGCTTCTTTTTGGTTATCCTTAGGATATTAAATTAGTCACCATAGACTTCAAAGTGCTCCCAAATATCCTATTGTAGATCCCACGAAAATAATGTTATCAAACTGCTCCATGAAAACAACAGTGCAACTCTGTGAGATGAATTCACAGAAACCTTTCTCAGAAAGCTTCTTTCTAGTTTTTATCTGAGTATATTTCCTTTGTCACCATAGGCTTCAAAGCGATGAAAAATATCCTTCATCAGATCCCTCAAAAACAGTACTACCAAACTGATGCATGAAAAAAAATTCTGTAACACTGTGACATGAGTTAACTCGTCAAAAAGTGGTGTCTCAATATGCTTCTTTCTGGTTTTTATATGAGGATATATCCTTTGTCACCATAAGCTTCAATGCACTCAGAAATATCTCATTGCAGAATCTAAGAAAAGAGTGTTAGTAAACTGGTAAATGAAAAGAACAGTGTAATTCTGTGAGATGAATTCACATATCCTAAAGCAGTTTCACAGAAAACTTCTTTCTAGTTGTTATCTGAGGATATTTCCTTATTCTTCATAGGCCTCAGAGGGCTCAGAAATATCCCTTTGCAAATTCCACGAAAACAATGTTTGCAATCTGCTCCACGAAAAGAAAGGTGCAATTCTGTGAGATGAATTCACGCAGCACAAAGAACTTTCTCTGAAAGCCTCTTTCTAGTTTTTATCTGGGGATACTTCCTTGTCACCACAGGTTTCATTGTGATCCAAAATATCCCTTCTCAGATGCACCAAAAACAGTGCTACCAAACTGCTTCATGAAAATAATCGATAAATATCGATTTGTCACCAAAATCTTCAATGCGCTCAGAAATATAAGACTGCAGATTCCACAAAGAGTGTTATCAAACTGCTCAATGAAAAGGACGATGTAACTCATAAGATGAATTCATAAGATGAATTCACACAAGGGTAATATCCCTTCTCAGATACCCCAAAAAGAGTGCTACAAAGCTGTTCCATGAAAAGAAAGGTGTAACACTGTGAGATGAAATCACACATCACAAAGAAGTTTCTCCGAAAGCTTCTTTCTAGTTTTTATCTGACGATATTTCCTTAGTAAATGTAGACTTCAATGCGATCCAATGTATCCCTTCTCAGATTACCCCAAAACAGTGCTACCAAACTGATGCATGAAAAGAATCATGTAACTCTGTGAGATTAATTAACACATCATAAAGCAGTTTTGCAGAAAAGTTATTCCTCGTTTTTATCTGAGGATATTTCCTTTTTCACCATAAGCCTCAATGCACTCCCAAATATCTCATTACAGATTACATGAAAAGATTGATAGCAAACTGCTCCATGAATAGAAAGGCATAATCTTTTGAGTTGAATTCACACATCACAAAGAAGTTTCTCAGAAAGGTTCTTTCTAGTTTTTATCTTAGGATATTTTCTTTTTCATCATAGAGCACAATGTGCTCCCAAATATCTCTCTGCAGATTCCATGAAAACAGTGATAGCGAAGTGCTCCAAGAAAAGAAATATGTAACTCTGTGACATGAATTGACACATCACAAAGCGGTTTCTCGGAAAGCTTCTTTCCAGTATTTATATGAGGATATTTCCTTTGTCTCTGTAGCCTTCAATGTGATCCAAATTATCCCTTCTTAGACACCCCAAAAACACTGCTAGCACACTGATCCATGAAAAGTGTGGTGTAACCTTGGGGGCTGTATTAACACATCAAAAAGTAGTTTCTCAGAAAGCTTATTTCTAGTTTTTATATGATATCACTTAATTTGTCACCATAAGCATGAATGTGCTTGGAAATATCCCATTGCAGACTCCAAGAAAACAGTGTTGGCAAACTGCTCAATGAAAACAACAGTGTGACTCTGTGAAATGAATTCACACATCACAGAGGAGTCTCTCTGAAAGCTTCTTTATGTTTTTTATCTCAGGATGTTTCCTTTTTTACTGTAGGCCTCAATGCACTCCCAAATATCCCTTTGCAGATTCCACGAAAATGGTGTTAGCAAATTGCTCCATGAAAAGAAAGGTGTAAATCTGTAAGATGAATTCAAACTTCTCAAAGAACTTTCTCAGAAAACTTCTTTCTAGCTTTTAACTGAGGTTATTTCCTTTGACAGCATAGGCTTCAATGTGATCCAAAATATCCCTTCTCAGATTCCCCAAAAAGTGTGCTAGCAAACTGAATCATGAAACGAACCGTGTCACTCTGTGAGATGAATTGACACATCACAATGTGGTTTCTCAGAAAGCTTCTTTCTAGTTTTTATCCGAGGATTATTCCTTTGCCACCATAAGCTTAAATGTACTTCAAAATATCCCACTACAGATTCCATCAAAATAGTGTTAGCAAACTATCCAATGAACAGAACACTGTAAATCTGTAAGGTGAATTCACACATCACAAAGCAATTTCTCAGAATGCTTCTTTCTAGTTTCTATCTGAGGATATTTCCATTTTAACCATAGGTCTCAATATGCTCCCAAATATCTCTTTGTAGATTCCACGAAAACAGTGTTAGGAATATTCTCCATGAAAAGAATGGTGTAACTCTGTGAGATGAATTCACAGATTACCAAAAACTTTCTCAGAAAGCTTCTTTCTGGTTTTTAAATGAGGATATTTCATTTGTCACCATAGTCTTCAATGCTATCCGAAGTATCCCTTCTCAGATTCCTCAAAAAGAGTGCTACCTAACTGATCCACGAAAAGAATCATGTAACTGTGTGAGATGAGTTCACAGATCACAAAGCAGTTTCTCAGAAAGCTTCTTTTTGCTTTTTGTCTGAGGATATTTTGTTTGTCACCATATGTTTCAAACCACTCCCAAATGTCCTAATGCAGATTCCATGAAAACAGGGTAAGCAAACTCTTCCAAGAAATGAATTGTGTAACTCCATGAGATGAATTCACACATCACAAAGCAGTTTCTCATAAAACTTCTTTCCAGTTTTTACTTGAAGATATTTATTTTTCACCGTAGGCCTCAATTCACTCCCAAATATCCCTTGCAGACACCCAGAAAAGAGTGCTAGCAAATGGCTCCATGAAAAGAAAAGTGTAACTCTGTGAGGTGAATTCACACGTCACAAAGAATTTTCTGAGAATGCTTCTTTCTAGTTTTTATCTGAGGGTATTTCCATTGCCAACATGAGCTTCAATGCAATTGCAAATATCCCTTCCCAGATTCCCGAAAAAAAGTTTTACCAAACTGCTCCATGAAAAGAATCATGCAACTCTGTGAGATGAATTCACACATCACAAAGAAATTTCTCAGAAAGCATCTTTGTAGTTTTTATCTGAGGATATTTCCTTTGTCACCATAGACTTCAATGTGATTAAAAATATCCTTTCTCAGATTCCCCAAAAACAGTGATGCCAAACTGATCCATGAGAAGAATCGTGTAACTCTGTGAGATGAATTAACACATCACAAATCAGTTTCTCAGAAAGCATCTTTAGACTTTTTCTATGATTACATTTCCTATGTCACTATAAGTTTCAATGTGCTCTGAAATATTCCATTTAAGATTCCAAGAAAACATTGTTGGCAAGCTGCCCAATGAAAAGAACAGTGTAACACTGTGAGATGAATTTATACATAACAAACCAGTTTCTCAAAAACCTTCTTTCTAGTTTTTATCTGAGGATATGTCCTATTTTACCATAGGGTTCAATGTGCTCCCAAATTTCCCTTTGGAGATTCCATGAAAACGGTGTTAGCAAACTGCTCAGTGAAAACAATGGTGTTACGCCGTGAGATGAATTCACACATCACAAACCACTTTCTCAGAAAGCCCCCTTTTGGTTATTGTCTGAGGATATTTCCTTTGTCACCATAGGCTTCAATGTGATCCAAAATATTTCTTCCCAGAACCCCCAAAAACAATGCTTCCAAACTGTTAAATGAAAAAAATCATGTAACTCTGTGACATGAGCTAACAAGTCAAAATTCGTTTTCTCAGAATGCTTCTTTCTAGTTCTTATATGAGGATATTTATTTTGTCACCTGAAGCTTCAATGTGCTCCGAAATGTCCCTTTGCAGATTCCACAAAAATAGAGTTAGCAAACTGCTCAATGAAAAGAACAGTCTAACTCTGTGAGATGAATTCACACATCACAAAGCAGTTTCTCAGGAAACTTCTTTCTAATTTTTATGTGAGGATATTTGGTTTTTCACCAAAGGCCTCAAAGCCCTCCCAATATCTCTTTGTAGATTCCACTAAAACAGTGTTAGCAAGCTGCTCCATGAAAAGGCATGTGTAACTCTGTGAGATGAATTCACACACCAAGAAGAAGTTTCTCAGACTCTTCCTTGTAGTTTTTATATGAGGATATCTCCATTGTCACCATCGGCTTCAATGCCATTTAAAATATCCCTTCACAGATTCCCCATAAATGGTGATATCATACTTCTCCATGAAAAGAAAGTTGTATCTCTATGAGATGAGTACACACATCACAAAACAGTTTCTCAGGAATTTTCTTTCTAGCGTTTATCTGAGGATATTTAGTTTTTCACTATAGGCCTCAATGCACTCCAAAATATCCCCTTGCAGATTACAAAAAAACAGTGTTAGCAAACTGCTCCATCAAAAGAAAGGTGTAACTCTATGAGATGAATTCAAATACCACAAAGAACTTTCTCAGAAAACTTCTTTCTAGTTTTGATCTGAGGATATCTTTTTTTTCACCATAGGCCTCAATGCTCTCCAAAATATCTGTTTGCAGATTCAACGAAAACTGTCTTAGCAAACTGACCCATGGAAAAGAAGGTGGAACTCTGTGAGATGAATTAGCACCTCACAAAGCAGTTTTTCAGAAAGCTTCATTCTAGTTTTTATCTGAGGATAGGCCCTTTTTAACTATAGGCCTCAAAATGCTCCCAAATGTTCCTTTGCAAATTCCACAAAACCAGTGTTAGATAACTGCTCCATGAAAACAAAGGTGCAACTCTGTGAGGTGAATTCACACGTCAGAAAGAACTTTCTCACAAAGCTTCTTTCTAGTTTTTATTTGAGGATATTTCCTTTTTCACTATAAGACTCAATGTGCTCCCAGATATTCCTTTGCAGATCCAATGAAAACAGTGTTAGCAAACTACTCAGTGAAAAGTACAGTGTAACACTGAGATGAATTAACACATCACAGGGCAGTTTCTAAGAAAATTTCTTTCTAATTTTTATCTGAGGATATTTAGTTTTTCAAAATAGGCTTCAGTGTGCTCCCCAATATACCTTTGCAGTTTCCACAAAAACAGTGTTAGCAAACAGCTCCATGAAAAGAAAGATTTAACTCTTTGAGAGGAATTCCGACATTACAAAGAACTTTCTCAGAACGCTTCTTTCTAGTTTTTACCTAATTTTATTTCCTTTGTCAAGATAGGCTTCAATGCGATCCAAATTATCCCTTCTCAGATTCCTCAAAAACAGTGCTACCAAACTGCCAAATGAAAAGAATCGTGTAACTCTATGAGATGAACTAACACATCACAAAGTGGTTTCTCAGAAAGCCTCTTTCTAGTTCTTATATCAGGATATTTCCTTTGTCACTTAAATTTAAATGCACTGCAAAATGTACCTTTGCAGATCACACGAAAACAGGGTTAGCATACTGCTCAATGAAAAGAACACTGTAACTCTGTGTGATGAATTCATACGTCACAAAGCAGTTTCTCAGAAAGCTTCTTTCTACTTATTATTTGAGGATATTTCCTTTTTCACCATAGGCATCAATGCACTCCCATATATCCCTTTGCAGATTCCACGAAAACAGTGTTAGCAAACTGCTCAATGAAAAGAACAGTGCGACTGTGTTCGATGAATTCACACATCACAAAGCAGTTTCTCAGAAAGTTTCCTTCTAGTTTTTAACTGAGGACATTTCCTTTTTAACTATAGGCCTCAATGTGCTCCCAAATATCCCTTTGCAGATTCCACGAAAGCAGTGTTAGCAAACTAGTCAATGAAAAGAACAGTGTAACTCATGAGGTGAATTCACACATCAGAAACCAGTTTCTCAAAAAGCTTCTTTCTAGTTTTTATCTGAGGATATTTATTTTTTCGTTATAGGCCTCAATGCACTCCCACATATCCCTTTGCCGATTCCACGAAAACAGTGTTAACAAACTGCTCCATGGAAAGAAAGGTATAACTCTGTGTGATGAATTCACACATCACAAAAAACTTTCTGAGCAAACTATCGTAAGAACAGAAAACTGAACACTGCATGTTGTCACTCATAGGTGGGAATTGAACAATGAGATCACGTGGACTCTGAATGGGAACATCACACTCTGGGGCCTATTTTGGGGAGGGGAGAGGGTGGAGGGATAGCATTGGGAGTTATACCTTTTGCAAATGACGAGTTGAAATGTGCTGATGAGTTGATGGGTGCAGCACACCAACATGGCACAAGTATACATATGTAACAAACCTGCACATTGTGCACATGTACCCCCAAAATTAAGGTATAATAAATAATAATAATAATAATAATAATAATAATCCTCAAAATAAAACACTTCCATGAATGAATAAAATACTACAGTTCAAGTGCACAGCTTTCTAATGGTTTCGCTGAGTTAGAAATAAATGTTTAAACCAACCAAAAAAAAAAAATAGATTTCATCTTTATTCTGGAAAGGAGTCAGCAAAAATTACATGTCAATACTCCACTCTCGATTTTCTAGATGAATGGAAGGTAAACGAATGAACGAATCCAAAGCAAGAGGGTAGTTTTTTAAAATCATGCTTGACTTTGGAATTCAGTCAGAGGCAGATGAACCATAGATGTTCATCACCCATCCCAGGACCAAGTTCCTTTTCAGCAGCCCAAGTTGGACAATACATGAAATGAGTAAAACAAGGTTACTCTGGTATTGCCCTATTAACTTCCCATAGTTAACTTTATACATTCTGCTAGATATTTTAAAATCAAAAGAGCTTCTGGTAGAAGTCAGTTTATAGACAAAAACTTTTAAAATGAATGTCTCATTCAGTCTGAAACCACAGCTGAGTTCCCATAGTTTTGCCTCCCTGTTTCCCATCCTCTAACCCTAAAAATTTCGTATTCATTTCCTGGACTCTCATGTTCCACCCTCTGTGAAGATCTGCTCCACAGTTTTAGACGAAGTGAATTCCTCTTAATGAAACTTCCTTGATACTCAAAGTCAAAGTTTTTAGCTTACTAATTATTCCATGAACATCTCTTACCTCCTTCATTGGTCTGAAAACTCCCTTAGTATGGATATTCTATATTCATGTTACTTATTTTCTGGAGGCCGAAGCATTCCCAGCCCAGTCCTGGGATAATGGTAGGTATTAAAGGTGGATGGAACAGCTTATTTGAGTCCAATTCATATAGCTTTATTCAAAATGGACAACCTACCTGAGCCCTCTAGGATGAATCTTTCTCCATATAAATCATTAATGACATTTTATTTTGTATTTTTCCAGATTATTTAAAAGAGCACTGGGAAAATCATTTTTTATTTGCACGTGAAATAAAGTACTGCTTTTCAGAAGGAAGAAAATAAAATAAAATAAAATATTCCTCTCAGATTCTCCAAAAACAGTGCTACCAAACTGATTTATGAAAAAAATCGTGTAACTCTGTGGGATGAATTAACACATCACACAGCAGTTTCTCCCATGGCTTCTTTCTACATTGTGCCTGAGGATATTTCCTATGTCAGCATAAGCTTCAATGCGCTCCGAAATAGCCCATTGCAGATTCCAAGAAAACAGTGTTTGCAAACTGCTCAATGAAAAGAACAGTGTAAATCTGTGAGATAAATTCACACATCACAAAGAAGTTTCTCAGAAAGATTCTTTCTAGTTTTTATCTGTGGATGCTTACTTTTTCAAGATAGTCCTCAATGTGCACCCAAATATCACTTTGCAGATTCAACGAAAACAGTGTTAGCAAACTCTCAATGAAAAGAATGCTGTACCTCTGAGAGGAGAGATGAATTCACACATCACAAATAACATTCTCAGAAAGCTTCTTTCCAGTTCTTATCTGAGAATATTTCGTTTGTCACCCTAGGCT
>NW_022334592.1:0-1794 GCF_002776525.5 Piliocolobus tephrosceles | reverse complement strand
TAAAGTTGTTTATTTGTAAAGTTGTTTATTTGTAAAGTTGTTTATTTGTAAAGTTGTTTATTTGTAAAGTTGTTTATTTGTAAAGTTGTTTATTTGTAAAGTTGTTTATTTGTAAAGTTGTTTATTTGTAAAGTTGTTTATTTGTAAAGTTGTTTATTTGTAAAGTTGTTTATTTGTAAAGTTGTTTATTTGTAAAGTTGTTTATTTGTAAAGTTGTTTATTTGTAAAGTTGTTTATTTGTAAAGTTGTTTATTTGTAAAGTTGTTTATTTATAAAGTTGTTTATTTGTTAAGTTATTTGTTTATTTTTTTTTTATTATTTCTCTGATGTGAATATATAACAACTCTATCTTATTATGTACCGTAAAAATAAAGAGAAAAAAAAAAAAATTCCATAAATGTGTTTTCTCTCTATATAACAATATTGTGTATACATTATATTATATACTATGTTTATTTTTTTCTTTTCGTTACATTTTAATTAAAACTTTTTAATAGAATATTGTAATTATAATATAAATTATATTTGTTTTAATTTAAAAAAAAAAAAAAAAATATAAAGATTATATACAATATGCATATTATATACATTGACACATGTGTATAATAAAAAAAAATAAATAAATAATTTTATATAATATACATAATTATGTCATATAATAAATACATTTCGTCTATATACGTTATATATATATATATTGATTATAATTTTTTTTTTAAAATCAGATGTATTATATATGTATACATGTTTATGCTTATGCGTTTATATGTTTGTATGTTTGAGTTTGACAGAATGTAATGTTGAAAACAAAAACTTTATCGTTTTTAATAATCTGAAAAACTGATTATTGCTTTTTTAAAACAAGTAAACTTTTTTTTTTTTTTTTAATTTTAATATAATTTGAAACATTAACATAATTTTTTAAATTCGCTAAAATAGTAATTATTTTTTTTATTTTTTAAATAATCATTAACTAAAGTAATATAGAGCAGTGTAATATATATGTGAAAACGTATGACATAAAGATATGTTATTAGTACTAACTTTAATGTACATATATATATATATGCAGCTATTATTTTATTTTAATCATCACTTAAAATGATTCTTTTTATTTATTAATTTTTCATAATTGATTTTTTTTTTTTTTTTTATACATAAACACATACGTGCGTACCGTATGTATTATGCATATAAGTATATATATGTGCAAGCTCATTTTTTTTTTTTTTCTCTCTTTTTTACATATACTCATTAGTATGTAGAAAAGCAAGTAGATGTTATTGTTTATGTAATTAGCCATTTATATTGTAAATTTTGTTATATTAACACGTATATATATATATATATAAATACGTGTATGTACGAGTTTATTTACCTGTTATACAATTGTGTTTAATTGAATGTGCGTAGTATTATTTATACATACGTGCAAATATGTACATATTGATGTATATGTACTTCTTTGTTGATTGATTTATTAGTTTCCTTGTTTATTTATTTATTCATTCATTCATCTATTCATTTGTTTTGTTCATTTGTTTTTGTTTGTATTGGCTCACCGATTTATTCATTTATCTTTTTTTTTTGTCTAAACAAATAGTAAAGAAAAGAAGAATATCGAAAAAGTGAACAACTGTAAGAACAAAAAGTAAATAGCAAAACATTTATTTTTTTATTTTTTATATTTTATATTTTTTTGTAGTTATTTATTCGTTTATATATTTGTGCATATATATATATATATATATGTATTTATTTATTTTTTTTAATTAGTATATATTTGCGAACATG
>NW_022334591.1:0-3754 GCF_002776525.5 Piliocolobus tephrosceles | reverse complement strand
GGGGTCGGAGGGGACGGGCCTCGCCGAGGGGCGAGAACAGGGTGGGGCTCCCGCGCCCGGACTCCGCCCCTCGCCCCTCCTCCGCCTCCTCCCCTTCCCCCGACTCGCCCCTGGGGAGGGGCGGGTGGGGATTCTGGGCCGGTGGCGGAGTCAGTGTCGCTTCAGCCAGGCTGCGGAGCGGACGGACGCGCCTGGTGCCCCGGGGAGGGGCGCTACCAGGGGAGGAGGAGGAGGAGGAGAAGGTGGAGAGGAAGAGACGCCCCCTCTGCCCGAGATCTCTCCAGGCCCTGACCTCAGGGGCCAGGGCACTGACAGGACAGGAGAGCCAAGTTTCTCCACTTGGGCTGCCCTCTGAAGAGGCCGCGACCCTGGAGGGCCCTGAGCCCACAGCACCAGGGGCCCCAGCAGCACCCCGGGGGCCTAAAGCGACAGTCTCAAGGGCCACCGCAAGGTTTCCAGTTGCCTAGACAACAGGCCCGGGGTCAGAACAACAACCCTTCCAGCCACCTGCCTCAACTGCTGCCCCAGGCACCAGCCCCAGTCCCTGCGCGCCAGCCAGCCCAGGTGACATGCCGGTGCTCTCCAGGCCCCGACCCTGGCAGGGGAGCACGCTGAAGCGTACGGCCGTGCTCCTGGCCCTCGCGGCCTATGGAGCCCACAAAGTCTACCCCTTGGTGCGCCAATGCCTGGCCCCGGCCAGGGGTTCTCAGGCGCCGGCCAGGGACCCCACGCAGGAGGCCTCCGGGGCCGCGGCGGCCAAGGCCGGCGTGAACCGGGTATTCCTGCAGCGGCTTCTGTGGCTCCTGCGGCTGCTGTTCCCCCGGGTCCTGTGCCGGGAGACGGGGCTGCTGGCCCTGCACTCGGCCGCCCTGGTGAGCCGCACCTTCCTGTCGGTGTATGTGGCCCGCCTGGACGGAAGGCTGGCCCGCTGCATCGTGCGCAAGGACCCGCGGGCCTTTGGCTGGCAGCTGCTGCAATGGCTCCTCATCGCGCTCCCTGCTACCTTCGTCAACAGTGCCATCCGCTACCTGGAGGGCCAGCTGGCCCTGTCGTTCCGCAGCCGTCTGGTGGCCCACGCCTACCGCCTCTACTTCTCCCAGCAGACGTACTACCGGGTCAGCAACATGGACGGGCGGCTTCGCAACCCTGACCAGTCTCTGACAGAGGACGTGGTGGCCTTTGCGGCCTCTGTGGCCCACCTCTACTCCAACCTGACCAAGCCACTCCTGGACGTGGCTGTGACTTCCTACACCCTGCTTCAGGCGGCCCGTTCCCGTGGGGCCGGCACAGCCTGGCCCTCAGCCATCGCCGGCCTCGTGGTGTTCCTCACGGCCAACGTGCTGCGGGCCTTCTCGCCCAAGTTTGGGGAGCTGGTGGCAGAGGAGGCGCGGCGGAAGGGGGAGCTGCGCTACATGCACTCGCGTGTGGTGGCCAACTCGGAGGAGATCGCCTTCTATGGGGGCCATGAGGTGGGGCAGGTTGGGACGCTGGGCACGGAGGGAAGCGTGTGGCAGGGAGGCCCGGGGGCGGGCAGCCGTGAGCAGTGGGGACAGTCCAGGGCGGGCTGGGGCTGATGCCAAAGGTGTGGGCAGGCCATGGGAGAGCAGGGCTGGGGTGGGCAGGGTCTTGGGCAGCCGTGGACTCAGGCGCGGCAGTGGAGAGGCAGGAAGGCTGGGTGGGGACTGTCCTGTGCTGGTTGCCTGCACGCTCCTGGCCACTTCTGCTTCCTCTCCTCCTCAAGGAGGTTGTCCCAGCCTTAGAGCTGCGATCCTAGCAGTTTGAGCCTTGAGAGGAGATGCCTGCCATTCGGGAGCGGGGACCAAGGGACGTGACCTGCTGCCTAGCCCCTCCTGGGCCCTTGGGCCCTTTGAAGGCCAGCGTCCAGCAGAGCTGGCTGGCCAAGCAGGCGGGCATTATGGGCATGACTCAGCCCAAGCGAGGCTAATGAGCAGTGCCCAGCGCAGCAGTGGGACTTGGGGTCAAGGCCACCCCCGCCTGAGCCCACAGGCCTGCCCAGCTACCAACTGGCTCAGCTGCCTTCCCGGGCCCCCAGACCAGAGATGCCGGGTCCAGGCTGCCACTGCGGAGGGACACACTTCCTGCTCCTGGCGTGGCCGCCCTTCCGCCCTGTCTGTCTCCTGGTTCCCTGGTGGGCCCGGGGCGGGCGGGCCAGGCAGGCGCTGGGAAAGGTTACTCCAGGTCAATGCTCCCTTTATCTCGCCTCAGCCCCTCCCCTTCCTTGTGGCTGGGGTTGCAGTTGCCTTGGGCCCTGCTCTCTGCGACTCAGTTTCCGTTCCCCAGTGCTTCTTGGGAGGAGGGGCACAATGGCATCCATCCCCCAAAGGCCCGTGTGTGCTCCCTGGGTCAGGTGGCCCCTTGCCCTGGGACCTTGTCTCACTGTGCACCAGCAGAGAAGCAGGCTTGTCCCCGAACTCCACAGAGAGGGGCATCCCGGGTGTGGGCCAGACTGCAGATTCAGAGAAAAGGCCCCTGGACTTCAGCCACCACTCCAGCTTCCCTCTCCTCTTTACCCGCATGCTGGGCTGCAGGGCCTTGGCAAGCAGCCGCAGCCTTGGGCGAGGCGCTTGGCACATTCCCCGCAGCTACATTGTCAGCCTTGGCTGGCACCCCTGCCAGCTCCCAGCACGAGTCTGGATTGCCAGGGTGCTTGCTTCAGGAATGGGAGATCGGGCTTGCAGGGAGCTGAGCTGTGCAGGCCGACCTGGGTGGCGGGGGCAGAAGAGAGATCACTGGTTCTTTGAAGGCCTTCGTCCAGGCTAGCTTCAGGAAGTAGATTACTGGTTCTTTGAAGGACTCCATCCGGGCTAGCTTCAGGAAGTAGTGTGTTAGCCAAGAGGGTTTGTTGGCTAGGGCAGGAGGGCCCGGTGTGCATTCACGGCCTGTCTGCATAGGCCTCGGCTGGAAAGCTGTGTGGGGTAGGAAAGCTGTGTGATAGGACCCCTCGGGTGGCATGTGGCCCGTGGCAGTCCCACTGGCTGATGTCCCCGTGGACACTGGCCTAGGCTCAGATCAGGGCAGAAGCAGCTGACTGGCTGGAGGGCACACAGCAGAGTATTCTGTCCTTCCTGGGATTGCCACGAGGAGGCTTATTGAAATGCACATGCACATGATCTCTTGCTTGAGAACAAAGTAAAGCTCTCTTGATAAGTCTAAGCATCATTTACAAGAAAGTGGTTCTCAGGCTGTGTGGACTTGGGCAGGTCACTTTGCCTCCCTGGGCTTCAGTGTTCTGTGTACAATGGGCACGTGAATACACATGCAATGGGACGTGGTGAGAATCAGATGCAGAGACGTGAAAGCACTTGGCAAACAGTGCCAAGCTGAGCAGCTGTCATCAGGTGGCTGTGGGGAGGCAAGGCTGGGGCGCGTGCCCCTGGACTGAGCCCAGAAATTCACAACCCCTTGGCTACCTTGCTGGGAGCACTTCCCGACACCTCCCACCTCCCCCACCTGTCTGACTGCTGCTGCTACCTCTTCTCTGTAGATGTCCCTTTCCCCACCTGCTGGTGTCCTGACGTAGTGATGGCCAGTGCAAGAAGGGGAACAGAAGGACAGGGGAGGCCTACCCATTGCTGAGGGAGCGAGGTCCAGGCTCAGCAGTGGGGACATCCAATGGGGCGAGTCCTGTAGGGCCCAGCTCAGCAGCACATCTGTGCAAATTTCTCACCAAAAGGAACTGTGGGAAAGTTGAGGGGAGGGGGGCCTAAATAGGCCAAGACTGTTGAACTTGGTT
>NW_022334590.1:0-3277 GCF_002776525.5 Piliocolobus tephrosceles | reverse complement strand
CTAAACATAGTCTCTTTAACTGTGCTGAAAATAAGGATATTTGTGAAAAGCTTCTACGGAAAGGTTTCTGTATTCACAAGGTAGCAATATGGCTGAAGGGGCAGATTCCAGGTTTGGGAATAGCCAAACCGGCTCTTGATATTGGAGTTCTGCCACTTACTAGCAGTATTACTTCACCTCTCTCCATCTCAATTTTCTGTTCAGGAGACTAGAGCCAGCGATACAAACTTGACGGCGTGCGTGGGGAGATTCTAGCAGAGGTGCACTGAGGGAGCCCAGCCTGGGGTTTGGCCCAGAGGAGGGACTGAGAGCTCTCCAGGCCGCTTCCTTCTCGGAGGGGTTCCCAGCCCTCCTGGAGGAGTAGGGGAAGGAGCAAAGTTTCCAGTTGCAATCTGGCCAGCAGCCCAGCTGGCCTGGCCCCGCCTTCTTGGTTCTTCCTTCTAGGGAAGGGCTGGGGAGGAGGGGGTGGTGACACGGTGGAGACACCGGCTAGGCCAGGGGGCCTGCCCTTGGGACAGGTCCAGACCCATGGAGCCCCCCGGGAGGAGCAGCAGGTAGGAACCTGGGCCCCGCAGCCTGGCCCCCTCCCTTCCTGCCCAGACCTGGACCCAGTCCCTGGGCTGCTGATTCAGCAGCCTCCTGGCTTCCTGGTTCCTGGCTCCCTTCTTGGACTCTGAGAGGCCTTTGGCCTGGGGGAGGGAGCCAGTTCAAGTGGGAGAGGCCATGGGCATCCAGGTGCCCAGCTCTGGAAGGACCCTGGAACCCTGAGCAGCACAGCTTGTGGCCTGTGAGGGGTGAGCTTGGCTCCTACCCTGCTCTACTAGCCTTGTGTGCAAGGCACTGCAGGGCTCCAGGCTCGAGGCCTCTGAGATTCTAACACCAACATTCCAGCAGCCTAAGGGTCTCTGAGTCTCAGATTCAAAAGAGATAATGAGTCAAGGACTTGGGTTGGAGACTGGCACCTGAGAAGCAGTCGCCCTGATGATGATTAATTCAGAACCTTCGATAAGAAGAATCTCAGATTCAAAGATTCTCTGTAAGGTTCTCAGATTTGGACATCCTCGAATTCACAGCTGGCCTGGCCACGTCTCCTGGCTTTTACATGGGCTTTTGAATGGCCAGGCCCTGACCACAGTCTGCCTCTATGGGCTTGTGGGGGACAGGGGCTGGCTGACCTGGAGAGGTCGGCTGCACTCCCAGCTTGCTCTGGCTCCGGCTGACTGGCACACCTCTGGCATCTGCGCTGCACTGGGTAGGGCGGGGACCAGGCCCTCAGCCTCCCTGCCCTGCTGTGCCTCCTCCTTCCCTTGGCCATTCTCCAGACTTTAATCACAGGAGGCACAAGGTGGAGGGGTCTTTGGACCCTGCAGTAGGGGTGGTGGGGGCGCAGCATCAGGGGTGGAGTGCGGGCCCTGCCTTGGGGTGGGAGGGTAAAGCACTGGCCTTCAAAGCAAAAGACTCCTACCTGGAACCACCCCATCTTCTGCCTCACCCACTCAGCCCTGAGTCCCATCCTGTCACCAAGACCACTGAGACCTTGTCAGCCTCCTCCGCCCTCACCCTTCTCTGCTCTGGCGCGCTCTGCCTGTCTCTGGCTTCTCTCTGTGTCTTTTGTCTCGCCCTTTCTCTGTCTTCCTCTTTCTCTGTCTTTCTCCTTTTCTGTCTCTTTCGGTTTCTCTCTGTCTCTCTCCCTCTCTTCCTTCAGTGTTCCCCCTACCCCCCCCCCTGGGTTCTCCCCCTTCTGTGGGCCCAGAGCCTCTCCTTCCTCCATCCCTTCTTCCCTTCCTGTGAGTGGTCTTCTCTCAGGGGAGCCCCCATACATCTTTCCCCCCTCTCTTTCATCCCCCCTTCCCCTGCCATCCTCCCTACCCCTGTGGCGTCTGGTGTGAGGAGGGCTGCCTTCCCCCTTCCCTGCTGTGGTGTCCCAGCGTCTCTGTGGCTGAGGTCCCCACGGAGTCACCTGGAACACAGGAGGCCCAGCCCGGCTCTTTCGTCTTCACTGCCCCCTGTTGTCATTGTGTTCTGTATGTGGTTCGAGTGCCGTCCTCTCTTTCTTGACTTTGTGGTTTTTTTCTTTTTTTCTTCCTTCCTTCCTTCCTTCCTTCCTTCCTTCCTTCCTTCCTTCCCTCCTTCCTTCCTTCCTCCCTCTCGCCCTTCCTCTTTTCCTTTCTCCCTTCTTATCTTCCTTCCTTTCCTCCCCCCCTGCCTCCCAACCCTCCTCCTCCATTTCCCATCCTCCATTCCTCCCAGCCTTCCCTTTTCCCCTCCCGGACTCACTCTCACCTTCTTGTCCCCATCGCCCACCCTGCCACTTCCCTCCCTCCCTGTCTCTCTCTCTGTCTCTCTCTCTGTCTCTTGCTGTCTCTCAGGTCCACAGCGTCTCATACTCTACACCAGTATTGCTGTCCTACTCAGGTCCTTGACTCCATGAAGCTTACCCCCTCAGGCAGGCTGGCAGAGAGCAGGTAAGAGCTAGACCCATCCCTCCCCCAATTCCTCCTCCTTCCAGGCAAATATACAGTGTCATTGCCAGCCCCTCCCACCTCCCTGAGCCCCCGCTGTGCCTGTGGAATGGGTGTCCGAGTGTATGAGGAGAGTGCCTGGGAGATCAGGTCAGGAGACCAAAGAGGACATTCAGGATCTATGTGTAGTTTGTCCTTCCTTAAAACAATCCTTCCCTGGAGACCTGCCCAAGAGGCCTGAGTGGTTGCTCCTAGACTATGTGAAATTCCAGCTTTTTAAAAGGATGAATAGGAGTTTGCCAGTTGGATAGACTGAGGAAGGGCGGTTAGGCAGAGGGAACAATCTGCCCATATCTTTGGAGAACGTTACTTCTTTTTTTTTTTTTTCCCGTGGCGGAATCTTGCTCTGTCGCCCAGACTAGAGTGCTGTGGCGTGATCTCAGTTCACGACAGCCTCTGCCTCCTGGGTTCAAGCAATTCTCCTGCTTCCGCCTCCCGAGTAACTGGGATAACAGGCATGTGCCACCACACCCAACTAATTTTTATATTTTTCTTTTAGTAGAGATGGGGTGTCACCATGTTGGCCAGAGTTGGTCTCGAACTCCTGCCCTCGTGATCCACCCGCCTCGGCCTCCCAAAGAGTTGGGATTACAGGCGTGAGCCACCACGCCCAGCTGGAGAACATTATTTCTAAGTTAATTAGAAAACCTATTTTATGTTTTCTAATTACAACTCAATAAAAGGAAATATTAACAGCAACAGCAAAAAGGCCAGGCCCTCCTCCCCATTTGAAAGTTTAAAAAGACTTGTGCTAA
>NW_022334589.1:0-1966 GCF_002776525.5 Piliocolobus tephrosceles | reverse complement strand
CGGAAAAAAAAAAAAAATAAAACAAATTATTAGATTAACTTTAAAAGTAAACATACAAATACGAATATTAAGACACAACAAAAACAAAAAAAAACAACTCTGATAATTTGGACTTCAATTTTTTTTTTCTTTTTCTACATGTATGTATTTTTATTTAAGCACCGTTGAATTACGGGATGTATTTAGAAAACTCCCAAAAAAAATTATCATCAGGGTAAATATTATAGTGTTAAAAGTATAGACATAAGACGGATATAAAAATATATATACATATAATATATATCAAAAAATATGAGGGGGAAAAAGACACAACAAAAAAAAAATACCAAAAGTATGTAAAATCTATACATAGATTAATGTACATTTACAACACAAGATATTCACAAAAATGTCAAATAAAAGTTTGAATTTATGCTTAATAAATAAACAAATGAATAAACAAATAAACAAATAACACAAAAACAAGTAAAACTAAAAATTATTATACTAAAACAATTTAAAAACACAAACATATGGTTTAATCATATAAAGTTGTAGGACAAATAGCTGTTACTAAAATAAAATACACACATGTATATTTTGTTTTCTCAACTTTTTATTTTTTAACATTATGCATTTCTTTAACTGAAACAATACAAGAATCAAACAAAATAAGACAAAATAAGACAAAATAAGACAAAATAAGACAAAATAAGACAAAATAAGACAAAATAAGACAAAATAATACAAAATAAAAAAAACTAAATAAAACAAAATACGGAAAACTAAAATAAAATAAAACAAAGTAAGTCAAACTAAAACAAAATAAGGCAAAATAAGAAAAACTAAAACAAAATAAGACTTAATAAGACAAAAAAAAAATAACGTATGACAAATGAGGCAAAATGTGACAAATAAAAACAAATTAAACAACAAATATATTTGTATGACAAATGCAAATGCAAAAAAAAAAATAAATAAATAAACTAAAACTAAAACTAAAACTTAACATAATTAAATGTACATAAAAAATAAAATAATAGAACGGAGAAATAAATAAAATAATGAAAAATATATTAGAAATAAAACGGAAGCAAATAAATACGTTAACTAAAAACAAATATTTTTTTTTTCGATATGAACTTAAGAATAAATGTAATTTTATAATACCTTATATCAAAGAGGAGGAAAAAAAAAAAAAATAATATTATAAGTATATGAATTAATAAACAAAATAAAAATAATAACAAAACAAAATAATATTTTTGTATCCACAACGTGTTTTAAATTAATAATATATACGTGCATAAACTGTAGCTAAAAAAAAATAAAAAGTGTGATATATATATATATATATATATGTACATATGTATAGGATATGCTACCAGATTTTCATGATAAAACAAACTAAAAAAAAGGGATATCTATACTAACATATATTTGAAAGAGTAACAGAAGTATTAGAATTATTTCATTTTATTTTATTTTTCATTTTGCACACATAAAATAAATACATTTTGATTTTTTGGAAGTTTTTTTAAGTGAGTTGAAAAATACTACGTAACATAAAAAAAAAATAATATAACAAAAGTATTATTTTTATTTTTTTTTCATTATTATTTTGGTGTGATAATAGTTTTGAGTTATATTAAATAAATAAATATGTGCTATTTATATTTATTATCAAATCGAAATTTTTACACATTATTAATAAAAAATGAAATTTCTTATTTTATAATACCATATATGTATATAAATTTAAAGTGAGTTGAAAAATACTACGTATTTCTGTTGTAAAAAAAAAGAAAAAAAAAAGGGGTGAATTTTGCATCCATAAAAGTAAATGTTCACGCATACATATACATATATGCTTATGTAAAGGACAATAAATTAGTAATACTTTACCAGAATGCTAAAAAAATGTAAATAAAATGTGTATAACAAATTGAGTATATATATATTTTTTTTTTTTTATTTCCAATGTTAA
>NW_022334588.1:0-1244 GCF_002776525.5 Piliocolobus tephrosceles | reverse complement strand
TTATTTAATAAGTGGTGCTGGGAAAATTGGCTAGCCATAAGTAGAAAGCCGAAACTGGATCCTTTCCTTACTCCTTATACAAAAATTAATCCAAGATGGATTAGAGACTTAAATGTTAGACCTCATACCATAAAAACCCTAGAAGAAAACCTAGGTAGTACCATTCAGGACATAGGCATGGGCAAGGACTTCATGTCCAAAACACCAAAAGCAACGGCAGCAAAAGCCAAAATTGACAACTGGAATCTAATTAAACGAAAGAGCTTCTGCACAGCAAAAGAAACTACCATCAGAGTGAACAGGCAACCTACAGAATGAGAGAAAGTTTTTGCAATCTACTCACCTGACAAAGGGCTAATATCCAGAACCTACAAAGAACTCAAACAAATTTACAAGAATAAAACAAACAACCCCATCAGACAGTGGGCAAAGGATATGAACAGACATTTCTCAAAAGAGGACATTTATACAGCCAACAGACACATGAAAAAATGCTCATCATCACTGGCCATCAGAGAAATGCAAATCAAAACCACAATGAGATACCATCTCACACCAGTGAGAATGGCAATCATTAAAAAGTCAGGAAACAATAGGTGCTGGAGAGGATGTGGAGAAACAGGAACACTTTTACACTCTTGGTGGGACTGTAAACTAGTTCCATCGTTAGGGAAAGCAGTATGGCGATTCCTCAAAGATCTAGAACTAGATGTACCATACGATCCAGCCATCCCATTACTGGGTATATACCCAAAGGATCATAAATCATGCTGCTATAAAGAGACATGCACACGTATGTTTATTGCGGCACTATTCACAATAGCAAAGACTTGGAATCAACCCAAATGTCCATCAGTGACAGACTGGATTAAGGAAATGTGGCACATATACACCATGGAATACTATGCAGCCATGAAAAAGGATGAGTTTCATTCCTTTGTAGGGATATGGATGCAGTTGGAAACCATCATTCTTAGCAAACTATCACAAGAACAGAAAACCAAACACCCCATGTTCTCGCTTATAGGTGGGAACTGAACAATGAGATCACTTGGATTCGGGAAGGGGAACGTCACACACCGGGGCCTATCATGGGTAGGGGGGAGGGGGCAGGGATTGCTTTGGGAGTTATACCTGATGTAAATGACGAGTTCATGGGTGCTGAAGGGTTGATGTGTGCAGCACACCAACACGGCTCAAATATACATATGTAACAAACCTGCATGTTATGCACGTGTACCCTA
>NW_022334584.1:0-1187 GCF_002776525.5 Piliocolobus tephrosceles | reverse complement strand
TGTAGGTATGTTGTTATAAACATGTTGTTATAAGCATGTTGTTATAAGCATGTTGTTATAAACATGTTATAAGCATGTTGTTATAAACATGTTATAAGCATGTTGTTATAAGCATGTTGTTACAAGCATGTTGTTATAAGCATGTTGTTACAAGCATGTTGTTACAAGCATGTTACAAGCATGTTGCTATAAGCATGTTGTTATTTTTTTTTTTTTTTTTTACGTCAAACTTAGAACAAATGCATAACACATGTTATTTTGTTATATACGAAACAAATACAAAATAAGTGCTGTTTTTTTTTTTTTTTTTTTTAAATACTTTTTTGAAACGTCTAATATGTCTTCAGTGAATAAATCAAAAATGACCAAAGAAAAATAAAATCGCTTTATTTTAGCCCATTCAAAAGTTTCATAAATATGACCAATGTTAATTCTGGTACAAAAAAAAAAAAATAAAAAGTAAAATATATTATAATATATATAATAAGGTTTAAATCATAAAATAGTGTACACACACACATACATATATGTAATGTATATGTGTTACCATATTATACATACATATAGGATCACATATAAAATAACATTTTATAACCATGATATAAATTTTAACTTTTATTTTCTTACTTTTGTTTCAAAATGCTACTAGATGCGTCATATATTTTTTTAGTATTTTTTAAGCGAAATTTTCTTAATTTTTCAATACTCAATCCAAAAAATTGAAAAATTTTATTAGCATTACTTTTTTTATTATTTGAAAGTAGTGCCTCTTCATATATGTTAAAATAAATATCCAGATTTATGTCTGAATTTAAACAAAATACAAAAATCATAAGTAACATATCCATTGGTAATCCTTCGAAAATGAGTAAAATAAAATAAAAAAGAGACAAATATAAAAATGTTATGTAACTATTTATTTTTTTTTATTTTTTTTTTTTTTTCTACATATTGAAGTAAACATTCGAATGCATGTGTTAAGTCAGCAAACGCCCTAACTGTAATGCACATAAATATAATTAATTTACTTCTTCATTTGTGTCTATATATATATATAGGTATATGTATGTATGTGTGAAATGGTTTTAGTGAGTTTTTTTTTTTTTTTTTTTTTTTTTTTTTTTTTTTTTTTTTTTTTTTGTGTCCTACCCTTGTAATATACATACATAATTAAGGAATAATTTATA
>NW_022334582.1:0-23415 GCF_002776525.5 Piliocolobus tephrosceles | reverse complement strand
CAGATATACACGATTATTTTCATGGATCCCTTTGTTAGCACACTTTTTGCTGGATCTGAATGGGATATTTTAGATCACATTGAAGCCTACAGTGACAAAGGAAATATCCTCAGGTAAAACCTGGAAAGAAACTTTCTGAGAAAGTTCTTTGTGATGTGTGAATTTATCTCACAGAGTTGCACCTTTCTTTTCATGGAGTAGTTTGCTAACACTATATTCCTGGAATCTGTAAAGGGATATTTAACAACACATTGAGCCTATAGTGAAAAAGGAAATATTATCAGATAAAAACTAGCAAGAAGCTTTCTGAGAAACTTCTTTGTGATGTGAGTATTCATCACTCAGAGTAACATCTTTCTTTTCATGGAGCAGTTTGCTAATACTGCTTTTGTGGAATCTACAAAGTGATATTTAGGAGTGAGTTAAGACCTATGGTGAAAAGGTCGCATTGAAGCCTATGGTGACAAGGGAAATATGCTCAGTAAGACAGTAGAAATCTGCTTTATAAGAAACTTATTTGTGATATATGTATTCATCTCACAGAGTAACAACTATCTTTTCATGGAGAAGTTTGCTAACACTGTTTTCGTGGAATCTGTAAACAGATATTTGTGACTGCTTTGAGGCCTATAGTGAAAAAGGAATTATCCTAAGATAAAAAACAAAAGAAGTTTTCTGAGAAACTACTTTGTAACAAGTGAATTCATCTCACAGAGTTACACTGTTATTTTCATTGAGCAGTTTGATACCACTCTTTTCTCGGAATCTGCAATAGGATATTTGGGAGTGCCTTGAAGTCCATTGTGACAAGGAAATATCCTCAGATAATAACCAAAAAGAATCTTTCTGTGAAACTATTTTGTGATGTGTAAATTCACCTCACCGAGTTACAATGCTCCATTCATTGAGAAGTTTGCTAATATTTTATTCCTGGAACCTGAAATGGGATATTCCAGAGCTCATTTAGGAATATGTTGAAAAAGTTAATATCCTCAGATAAAAACTAGAAAGAAGCATACTGAGAAATGGCTTTGTTATGTGTCAATTCATCTCACAGAGTTGCACCATTGTTTTCATGGAACAGTTTGGTAGCCTTGTTTTTGGGGAGTCTGAGAAGGGATATTTTGGATCACATTGAAGCCTATGGTGACAAAGGAAATATCCTCAGATAAAACTAGAAAAAACTTTCTGAGAAACTTTTTGATGTATATATTCATGTCTTTGAATAACACCTTTCTTTTCATGGAGGAGTTTGCTAACACTGTTTTCATGGAAAAAACAAAGGGATATTTGTGAGCGAGGTGAGGCCTTTGTCGAAAAAGGAAATATCCCCAGAGAAAAACTATAAAGAAGCTTTCTGCAAAACTGCTTTGTGATGTGTGAATTCATCTAACAGATTTATAACACTCTTTTCATGGACCAGTTTGGTAGCACTGTTTTTAGGGAATGTGAGAAGGGATATTTTGAATCACTTTGAAGCCTATGGTGATGATGGAAATATCCTCAGATAGAAACTAGAAAGATGCTTTCCGAGAAATTTCTTTTTTTATTATTATACTTTAAGTTCTAGGGTACATGTGCATAACGTGCAGGTTTGTTACATATGTATGTGATATCTGAATTCATCTCACAGAGTTACACCTTTCCTTCATGGCACTGGTTGCTCACATTGTTTTCATGGAACCTGCAAAAGGATATTTTGGAGTGTGTTGATGCCTATGGTGAAAGAGAAAATATCCTCAGATAAAAACCAAAAAGAAGCTTTCTGTGAAACTGCTTTGTGCAGTGTGAAATCATCTCACTGAGTTACAATGTACGTTTCATTGAGAAGTTTGCTAACACTTTTTTCGTGGAATCTGCAATGGGATATCCCAGACAACATTGAGGAATATGGAGAAAAAGGAAATATCCTCAGATAAAATCTAGAAAGAAGCGGTCTGAGAAACATCTTTCTGATGTGTGAATTCATCTTTTCAACAATGGTGTGAGTTACACCATTCTTTTCATGTAGCAGTTTGGTGGCACTGTTTTTCTGGATCTGAGAAGGGATATTTTGAATCACATTGAAGCCAATACATGACATAAGGAAATATTATTAGTTAAAAACTAGCAAGAAGCTATCCAAGAAACTTCTGTGTGATACATGTATTCATCTCTCAGAGTAACACGTTTTTTTTTCATGGAAGTTTGCTAACATTGTTTTCGGTGGATCTACAAAGTGATATTTGGGATCAAGTTGAGATCTATTGTGAAAAGGAAAATATACTCAGATAAAAACTAGAAGGAAGCTTTCTGATAAACTGCTTTGTGATGTGTGAATTCATCTCACAGACTTACACCGTTCCTTTTGTGGAGCAGTTTGCTAACAATGTTTTCGTGGAATCTGCAATAGGATATTTTGGAGTACATTGAAGCCTTTGGTGACAAGCAAAATATCCTTAGGCAAAAGCCAAAAGGAAACTTTCTGTGAAACTGCTTAGTGTTGTGGGAATTCACCTCACAGAGTTACACTTTATTTTCATGGCACAGTTTGATAGCACGGATGTGGGGAATCTGAGAAGGGATATTTTGGATGGTATTGAAGCCTATAGTGACAAAGGAAATATCCTCAAACAAAAAATAGAAAGAAGCTTTCTGAGATATTTCTTTGTGATGTGTGAATTCATCTAACAGAGTTACACCTTTCTTTTAATGGAGCAGTTTGCTAACACGGTTTTCGTGGAATCTGCAAAAGAATATTTGGGAGTCCACTGAGGCCTATACTGAGAAAGGAAATATCTTCAGATAAAAACTAGAAAGAAACTTTCTGAGAAACTGCTTTTTTTATGTGTGAATTCATCATACAGAATTATACCGTTATTTTCATTGACGATTTTGATAACACTGTCTTCATGGAATCTGCAATAGGATATTTGGGAGCATATTGAAGCCTATGGTTGCAAGGGATATATCCTCACATAAAAAACAAAAAGAAACTTTCTGTGAAACTACTTTGTGATGTGTGAAATCATCTCATCGTGTTACACAGTTCTTTTCATTGAGAAGTTTTCTAACACTATTTTCCTGGAAATTACAATGAGATATTCGGAAGTGCGTTGAGGAATATGATGAAAAAACAAATATCCTCAGAGAAAAACTAAAAAGAAGTTTTCTGAGACACAGCCTTATGGTGTGTGAATTCATTTCACAGAGTTACACCATTCTTTTCACGGACCTGTTTGATGGCACTATTTTTGGGGAATCAGAGAAGGGAAGATTTTAATCGCATTGAAACCTCTGGTGGAAAAGGAAATATCCTCAGATAAAAATTAGAAAAAACTTTCTGAGAAAAAGTTTTATGATGTGTGTATTCATCACACAGAGTTACACGATTCTTTTCTTGGAGTTGTTTACTAACACTGTTTTCATGGAATCAGCAATAGGATATTTGGGATCCCATTGAAGCCTATGGTGACAAAGGAAATATCCTCAGACACAAACTAGAAAGAAGTTTCTGAAAAACTGCTTTGTGATTGGTGAATTCCTCTCACAGAGTTGTGATTCTTTTACTGGAATAGCTAGGAAGCCCTGTTTTGGGGAAATCTCAGAAGTGTTAATTTTCATCAAATTTAAGCCTATGGTGACAAAGGAAATATCCTCAGATAAAAACTATAAAGAAGATTTCTGAGAAAGTTATTTTTGATGTGTGAGTTCATCTCACAGAGTTACACATTGCTTTTCATGCAGCACTTTGATAACACTGTTTTCATGGAATCTGCAAAGGAATATTTTTGAGTGCTTTGAGGCCTATGGTGAAGAAGGAAATATCTTCAGATAAAAACTAGAAGTATCCTTTCTGAGAAACTACTTTGTGATTTGTGAATTCATCTCACAGAGTTATATGATTATTTTCATGCAGCAGTGTGGTAGCACTGTTTCTGTGGAATCTGATAGGGGATACTTTGGACCACATTGAAGCCTATAGTGACAAAGGAAATACCCTCAGACAAAAACCAAAAGGAAGCTTTCTGTGAAACTGCTTTGTGGTGCATGAATTCATCTCACAAAGTTACACCACTGTTTTCTTTGAGAAGTTTCCAACATTTTTTTTCGTGGAATCTGCAATGGAATATTCTTGATCGCATAGGGTCCAAAGGTGAAAAAGGAAGTATCTTCAGGCAAAAACAGGAGAGAGGGTTTCTGAGAAGCTCCTTTGTGATGTGAGCATTCACCTCATAGAGCTAAATGTTTCTGTTAAGGGAGCACTTCAGCATCACTGTTTTTGTGGTGTCTGAGAAGAGATATTTGGGAGCACATGAAGCCTATGTTGGAAAAGGAAATATCCTCAAATAAAAACTACAACGAAGCTTTCTGAGGAAGTTGTTTGTGATGTGTGAATTTATCTCATGGAGTTATACCTTGCTTTTCATTGAGAAGTTTGCTACCACTGTTTTCGAGGAATCTGCAAAGGAATATTTTGGAGTGCATTGAGGCCTATAGCAAATAAAGAAATATCCTCAGATAAAAATTAGAAAGAATCTTTCTGAGAAACTGCTTCGTGTTGTGTGAATTCATCTGACAGACTTACATTGTTCTTTTCATTCAGCATTTTGCTAATACTGTTTTTGTGGAATCTGCAATAGCATATTTGGCAGCATATTGAAGCGTATGGTGACAAAGGAAATATCCTCAGATAAAAACCAGAAAGAAGTTTTCTGACAAACAGTTTTGTGATATATGAATTCATCTCACAGAGTTACACCATTCCTTTCATGGAGCAGTTTGGTAGCACTGTTTTTGGGGAATCTGAGAAGGGATATTTTGGATTGCATTGAAGCCTATGGTGACATAGGAAATATCCTCAGGTATAATCTAGAAAGAAGCTTTCTGAGAAAGTTCTTTGTGATGTGTGAATTAAACTCATAGAATTACACCTTTCTATTCATGGAGCAATTGGCAGACACTGCTTTCATGGAAACTGCAAAGGGACATTTTGAGTGCTTTTAGGCCAATGGAGAAAAACTAAATATCCTCAGATAAAAACTAGAAAGAATCTTTCTGAGAAACTGCTTCATGATGTGTGAATTCATCACACAGAGATACACCTTTCTTTTCATTGAGCAGTTTGCTAACACTATTTTCTTGGAATCTGCAATGGGCTATTTTGGGATGCTTTGAAGCTTATAGTGACAAAGGAAGTATCCTCATATTAAAACTAAAAAGAAGTTTTCTGAGAAATCGTTTTGTGATGTGTTAATTCATCTCAAAGAGTTACACGATTTTTTCATGGTTCAGTTTGGTAGCACTCTTTTGGGGAATCTGAGAAGGGATATTTTGGATCGCATTGAAACCTATGGCGACAAAGGAATTATCCTCAGATAAAAGCTAGAAAGAAGCTTTCTGAGAGAGTTCTTTGTGATGTGTGAATTTATGTGACATAGTTACAGCTTTCTTTTCATGGAGTCGTTTGCTAACACTGCCTTCCTGGTATCTGCAAAGGGATACTTGGGAGCGCCTTGAGGCCTATGGTGAAAAAGGAAACATCCTTAGAGAAAAACTATAAAGAAGATTGCTGAGAGACTGCTTTGTTATTGGTGAATTCATCTCACAGAATTCCATCTTTCTTTTCATTGTGCAGTTTGGTAGCACTGTTTTTGGGAAATCTGCAAAGGGATTTTCAGGATCTCATAGAGGAATATGGTGAAAAAGGAAATATCTTCAGATAAAAACTGGACAGAAGGTTTTAGAGAAGCTGTTTTGTGATGTGTGCATTCACCTCATAGAGATAAACCATTTTGTTGATTGAGCAGTTTGGCATCACTGTTTTTGTGGTGTCTGAGAAGGGATATTTGACAGTGCATTGAGGCTGATGGTTGATTAGTAAATATGCACAGATGAAAACTAGAAAGAAAATTTCTGATAAACTGTTTTGTGATGGGTGAATTCATCTCACAGAGTTAAATCCTTCTTTTCATTGTGCAGTTTGTTAACACTGTTTTTGTGGAATATACAAAGGGATATTCGGGAGTGGATAAACCCAATGTTGAAAAAGGAATTATCTTCAGGTAAAAACTGGAGAGAAGGTTTCTGTTAACTCTTTCATGATGTGTGCATTCATCTCATAGAGGTAAAGCTTTCTGTTGAGAGAATAATTTGGCATCACTGTTTTTGTGGTTTCTGAGAAGGGATGTTTGGGAGGGCATGCCAGCCAATTGTGGAAAAGGAAATATCCTGAGATAAAAACTAGAAAGAAGGTTTCTGAGAAATTTCTTTGTGATGGCTGAATTCATCACACAGAGTTACAGATGTTTTTGTTTGAGCAGTTTAGTAGCACTGTTTTTGTGGAATCTGCAAAGGGATATTCAGAAACTCCTGAAGGCCTATGGTAGAAAAGGAAAAAATTCAGCTAAATACTAGACACAAAGTTTTTGGGAAACAGTTTTGTGATGCGTGTATTCATCTCAAATTGTTTAACCTTTTTGTTGATTGAGCAGTTCGGCATCACTGTTTTGGTGGTATCTGAGAAGAGTGATTTTTGAGCACATTGAAGCCTATGGTGAAAAAGAAATATACTCAGATTTAAACTACAAAGAAACTTTCTGAGATATTGCTTTGTGATAGGTGAATTCATCTCACAGTTACACCTTTCTTGTCATTGAGCAGTTTGGTAACACTGTTTTTGTGGAATCTGCAAAGGGATATTCGGGAGATCAAAGAGTCCAATGGCGAAAAAGAAAATATCTTCAGGTAAAAACTGGAGAGAAGCTCTCTGAGAAACTCCTTTGTGATGTGTACATTCATCTCAAAGAGCTAAAAGTTTCTGTTGAGGGAACACTTTGGCATCACTGTTTTTGTGGTGTTGAGAAGGGATAATTGGGAGCACATTGAAGCCTAAGGTTTAAAAGGAAATATCCACATATAAAGCTGGAAAGAAGCTTTCTGAGGAACAGCTTTGTGATGTGTGAATTCATCTCACAGAGTTACAGCATTATTTTCAAGGGAGCAGTTTGGTAGCACTGTTTTGGGGAAACTGAGAAGGGATATTTTGGATCACATTGAAGCCTATGGTGACAAAGGAAACATCCTCAGATAAAAATTAGAAACTTTCTGAGAACGTTTTTAGTGATGTGTGAATTCATCTCACAGAGTTACACCTTTCTTTTCATGGGGCAGTTTGCTAACACTGTTCTTGGAATCTACAATGGGATATTTTTGAGTGCATTGAAGCTTAGGGTGAGAAAGGAAATATCCTCAGACAAAAACTAAAAAGAAGCTTTCTGAGAAACTGCTTTGTGATTTTTGAGTTCATCTCACAGAGTTACACGATTTTTTTCATGGAGCAGATTGATTGCACTGTTTTTATGGAATCTGCAACGTTGAAAATGGAAATATCCTCAGGTTTAAACTAGAAAGAAGTGGATGGTGGAAAAGAAAATATCCTCAGATAAAAACTAGAAAGAAGCTTTCTGAGAAATTTCTTTGTGATGGGTGAATTCATCACATAGAGTTACACCTTTGTTTTCTGTGAGAAGTTTGGTAGCACTGTTTTTATGGATTCTACAGGGAGATATTAAGGAGCTCCTAGAGGCCTACAGTGAAAAAGAAAATAATTTCAGATAAAAACTGGAGAGAAGTTTTGCGAGAATGGGTTTTTTGATGGGTCTATTCATCTCATAGAATTTAACCTTTCTGTTGACTGAGCAGTTTGGCATCACAGTTTTTGTGGTATTTGAGAAGAGATATTTGGGAGCACATTGACGCCCAAGGTGAAAAAGGAAATATCCTCAGATTTAAGCTAGAAAGAAGCTTTCTGAGAAACTGTTTTATATTGGGTGAATTCATCTTACAGAGTTACAACTTTCTTTTCATTAAACAGTTTGGTAACAATGTCTTTCTGGAATCTGCAAAGGGGTATTCCGGAGCACATAGAGACCAATGGCAAAAAAGTAAATATCTTCAGGTAAAAATTGGGAGAAGCTTTCTGAGAAACTCTTTTGTGATGTGTGCATTCATCTCACAGAGCTAAACGTTTGTTTTGAGGGAGCACTTTGGCATCACAGTTTTTGTAGTGTCTTTGAATGGATATTTTGGATTGCATTGAAGTCTACGGTGGAAAAGAAAATATCCTCAGATAAAAATTAGAAAGAAGCTTCCTGAGAAACTACTTTGTGGTGGGTGAATTTTTCTCACAGAAGTAAATCATTCTTTTCATTGCACAGTTTGGTAGCACTTGTTTTGTGGAATCTGCAGTGGGATATTTTGGAGCACATAGAGACCTAAAATGAAAAAGAAAATTCTTCAGGTAAAAGCTGTAGAGAAGCTTTTGGAGAAACTCCTTTGTGGTGTGTACATTCGTCTCATAGAGCTTAACGTTTCTGTTGAGGGAGCACTATGGCATCTCTGTTTTTGTGGTGTCAGAGAAGGGATATTTGGGAGTGTATTGAAGCCTATGGTGGAAAAGAAAATATCCTCAGATAAAAACTACTGAGAGGCTTTCTGAGAAACTGTTTTGTGATGAGTAAATTTATCTCACAGAGTTACATCATTCTTTTCATGGAGCAGTTAGCATTGTTTTTGTGGAATCTGCAGAGGGATATTTTGGAGCTCATAGGGGTGTGAGGTGAGAAAATAAAATTCTTCAGGTAAAAACTGGAGAGAAGCTTTCATAGAAACTCTTTTGTGATGTGTGCATTAATCTCATAGAGCTATATGTTTCTGTTGAGGGAGCACTTTGGCATCACTGTTTTTGTGGTGTCCCAGAAGGGATATTTGGGAGCACGTTGAAGCCTCTGGTGGAAAAGGAAATATCCTCAGATAAAAACCAAAAGAAGAATTCTGAGAAACTCCTTTGTGATGTGTGGATTCATCTCAAAGAGTTACACTGTTCTTTTCTGGTGCAGTTTGCTAACACTGTTTTCTTGGAATCTGCAATGGGATATCATGGAGCGCATTGAAGCTGATGGTGACAAAGGAAATATACTCATATCAAAACTAGAAAGAAACTTTCTGAGAACCCGATTTGTGATGTGTTAATTCATCTCACAGTGTTACAGGATTCTTTTCAGGGTCAGTTTGGTAGCACTGTTTTTTTAGTGTCTGAGAACGGATATTTGGGCATGCATGGAAGCCGATGGTGGAAAAGGAAATATCCTGAGATAAAAACTAGATAGAAGCTTTCTGAGAAATTTCTTTGTAATGGGTGAATTCATCACGCCACGTTACACCATTGTTTTCTTTGAGCAGTTTGCAAGCACTGTTTTTAAGGAATCTGCAAAGGGAATTCGGGGACTCCTAGAGGTCTCAGGTGAAAAAGGAAATAACTTCAAATAAAAACTGGAGAGAAGATTTTTGAGAAACAGTTTTGTGATGTGTGTAATCATCTCAGAGAGCTTAACCTTTATGTTGATTGAGAGTTCGGCGTCACTGTTTTGTGGTATCTGAGAGGAGATATTTCGGAGCGCATTGAAGCCTATGGTGAAAAAGGAAGTATCTTCAGATTTAAACTAGAAAGCTTTCTGAGTAACTGCTCTGTGATGGGTGAATTCATCTCACAGGGTTACACCTTCCTTTTCATTAAGCATTTCAGTAACATTGTTCTGTGGAATATGCAAAGGGATATTCCGGAGTGCACAGGGTCCAGTGGTGAGAAAGAAAATGTTTTCAGGTTAAAAAGTAAAGAGAAACTTTCTGAGAATCTCCTTTGTGATATGTGCATTCATCTCATAGAGCTAAACGTTTCTGTTGAGGGAACACTTTGGTTTCTCTGTTTTTGTGCTGTCTGAGAAGGGTATTTGGGAGTACATTGAAGGCTATGATGGAAAAGGAAATAACCACCGAAAAAAATTGGAAAGAAACTTCCTGAGAAACTGATTGGTGATATGTTAATTCATCTTACAGTGTTACATTATTCCTTTCATGGAGCAGTTTGGTAGTACAATTTTTGGGGAATCTAAGAAGGGATAATTTGGATCACATTGAAGCCTACGGTGACAAAGGAAATATCATCAGATAAAAACAAAAAAGAATTTTTCGTAGAAACTGCTTTTTGATGTGTGAATTCATCTCACACAGTTACACTGTTCTTTTCATTGAGGAGTTTGCTAACACTGTGTTCTTGAAATCTGCAATGGGATACTTCTGAGTGCATTGCAGCTTAAGTTGACAAAGCATATATCCTCAGACAAAAACTAGTAAGAAACTTTCTGACAAACTGCTTTATGAGTTGTGAATTCATCTCACAGGGTTACAAGACTGCTTTCATGGAGCAGTTTGATAGCACTGTTTTGGGCAATCCGAGAAGGGATATTTGTGAGAACTTTGAGGCCTATAGTGAAAAGGACATATCCTTAGATAAAAACTAGAAACTTTCTGAGAAACTGCTTCATGATATGTGAATTAATCTCAAAGAGTTACACTATTATTTTATTTGAGCAGTTAGATAACACTGTTTTCTTGGAATCTGCAGTAGGATATTTGGGAGCGCATTGAAGTATATTGTGACAAAGGATACATCCTCAGATCAATACCAAAAGGAAGCTTTCTGTGAAACTGCTTTGTGACGTGTAAATTGATCTCATAGAGTTACAAAGTTCCATTCATTGAGAAGTTTGCTAACACTTTTTTCCTGGAATCTGCAATGAGGTATTTTGGAGCTCATTGATGAATATGGTAAAAAAGGAAATATTCTCATATAAAAACTAGAAAAAAGCTTTCTGAGAAACCTCTTGTTATGTGTCAAATCATCTCACAGAGTTACACCAATCTTTTCCTGAAGCAATTCTGTAGCACTGTTTTTGGGGAGTCTGAGAAGGGATATTTTGGATATCATTGAAGCCTAAGGTGACAAAGGAAATATACTAATAAAAGAACTTGAAAGAAGCATTCTAAGAAACTGCTTTGTATTGTGTGAATTCATCTCATAGAGTTACACAATCCTTTTCATGGAGTAGTTTCGTAGCACTGTTTTTGGGGAATCTGAGAATAGATATTTTGAATCACATCGAAGCCTATGGTTACAAAGGAAATATCCTTAGATAAAAACTAGAAAGAAGGTTGCTGAGAAATGTCTTTGTGATGTGTTAATTCATTCCACATAGTTACACCTTTCTTTTCATGGAGCCGTTTGCTCAAACTGTTTTCTTGAAATCTGCCAAGGGATATTTGGCAGTGCCTTGAGACCTATGGTGAAAGAGGAAATATCTTCAGATAAAAATCTAAAAGAAGCTTTCTGTGAAGCTGCTTTGTGATGTGTGAATTCATCTCACAGAGTTACCAAGTTCTTTTCATTGAGAAGGTTTCTCAATGAATCTGCAATGGGAACTGCAATGGGATATTCTGGAGAGCATTCAGGTATATGGAGAAAACGGAAATATGTGCAGTTAAAATCTAGAAAGAAGTGGTCTGAGAAACAGCTTTGTGATGTGTGAATTCATCTTACAGAATTACACCATTCTTTTCATGGAACAGTTTGGTAACAATGTTTTTGGAGAATTTGAGAAGGGATATTTTGGATCACCTTGAAGCCTAGGGTGACAATGGAAATATAATCAGATAAAAACCAGGAATAATCTTTCTGAGAAACTTCTTTGTGATGTGTGCACTCATTCCATAGAGTAACACCTTTCTTTTCATGGAGCTGCTTGCTAACACAGTTTTCGTGGAATCTACAAAATGATATTTGGGAGCAAGTTGAAACCTATGGTGAAAAAGAAAATATCCTCAGAAAAAAACCAGAAGGAAGCTTTCTGAGAAAATGCTTTGTGGTGTGTGAATTCATCTCACAGAGTTACATCACACTTTTCTTGGAGCACTTTGCTAACACTGTTTTCATGGAATCTGCAATAGGATATCTCAGATTGCATTGAAGCTTTTGTTGACAAAAGAAATAGCATCAGACAAACAAAAAGAAGCTTTCTGTGAAAGTGCTTAGTGATATATGAATTCTCCTCACAAATTTACACCTTTATTTTCATGGCGCAGATTGATAACACTCTTTTTGGGGAGTCTGAGAAGGGATATTTTGGATCACATTGAAGCCTAGGGTGACAAAGGCAATATCGTCAGACAAAAACTAGAAAGAACCTTTGTGAGAAATCGCTTTGTGATGTATTTATTCACCTCAGAGAGTTACATGATTTTTTTCATGGGTCAGTTTTGTTGCAATGTTTTTGGGGAATCTGAGAAGGGTTATTTTCAATGGCAATGAAGCCTATGGTGACGAAAGAAATATCCCCAGATAAAAGCTACAAAGAAACTTTCTGAGTTATTTCTTTGTGATATGTGAATTCATCTCACAGAGTTATACCTTTCTTTCATGGAGCAGTTTCCTACCATGGTTTTCATGGAATCTGCAAAGGGATAGTTTGGAGTGCACTGAGGCCTACACTGATAAAGGAAATATCCTCAGAAAAAAACTAGGAAGAAACATTCTGAGTAACTGCTTTGTGATGTGTGAATTATAGATCTTTACCGTTCTTTTTATTGAGCAGTCTGATAACACTGTTTTCATGGAATCTGTAATAAGATATTTGGTTGTTCATTGAATCCTATGTGGCAAAGGAAGTATCCTCAGGTAAAAAACTAAAAAAGTTTTTAGAGAAACTAATTTATGATGTGTGAATTCACCTCACAGTGTTACACCATTCCTTTCATTGAGAAGTTTGCTAACACTTTTTTCCTGGAATCTGCATTGGGATATTCAGGAGGGCATTGAGGCCTATGGTGAGAGAGGACCTATCCTCAGAGTAAAACTAAAAAGAATCTTTCTGAGAAACAGCTTTGTGGTGTGTGAATTCATGTCACGGAGCTACACAATTCTTTTCTTGGAGTAGGTTGCTAACACTGTTTTCATGGAATCAGCAATAGGATATTTGGGATAGCATTGAAGTCTACAATGAAAAAGGAAATATCCTCAGAGTAAAACTAGAAAGAAGCTTTCTGAGAAACTGCTTTGTGATTTGTGAATTCATCTCACAGAGTTGCAGGATTCTTTTAATGGACCAGTTTGGTAGCAAAATTTTGGGCAATCTCTGAAGTGATATTTTACGTTACGTTGAAGCCTCTGGTGACAAAGGAAATATCCTCAGATAAAAACTAGAAGGAAGTTTTCTGAGAAAGCTTTTGTGATGTATGAATTCGTCTCACAAAGTTACATCTTTCTTTTAATGGAGCAGTTTGATAACACTGTTTTTATGGAGGCTGCAATAGGATATTTTGGAGTGCTTTGAATCCTGTAGTGAAAAAGGAAATATCCTCAGATAAAAAACAAAAATAAGCTTTCTGTGAAACTGCTTTGTGATGTTTGAGTTGATCTTACAGAGTTACACCATTCTTTTCATTGAGAAGTTTGCTAACTCTTTTTTCGTGGAACCTGCAATGGGATGTTCTGGAGTACATTGAGTAATATGGTGAAAAGGAAATATCCTCAGTTAAAAACTAGAAAGAATATATCTGAGAAACAGCTTTGGATGTGTCAATTCATCTCACAGAGTTACACCACCCTTTCCATAGAGCAGTTGTGTCGCACTCTTTTGGGGGTATCTGAGAAGGGATACTTTGAATAGTATTGAAGCCTATATTGAAAAAGGAAATATCCTCAGATAAAAACTTGAAAGCTTTCTGAGAAACTGCTTTGTGATGTGTGAATTCATCGCACAGATTTGCATGACTCTTTACTTGGAGCAATTTGCTAACACAGTTTTCCTGGAATCTACAATAGGATATTTGGGAGTGCATTGAAGTCTACAATGACTAAGGAAATATTCAGAGACAAAAAACAAAAGGAAGCTTTCTGAGAAACAGCTTTGTGATGTGTGAATTCACCTCACCGATTTACACCTTTCTTTCATGGAGCACTTTTCTAACACTATTTTCGTGGAAACTACAAAGGGATATTCGGGAGCGAATTGAGACCTATGGTGAAAAAGGAAATATCCTCAGACAAAAAATAGAAAGAACCTTTCTGAGAAACTACTTTGTGATTTTTGAATTCAACTCACAGAGTTACTCAATCCTTTTCATGGAACAGTTTGGTAGCATGTTTTTGGGAAATCTGAGAATGGATAATATCAATCACCTTAAAGCCCATGGTGATAAAGAAATATCCTCATACAGAAACTAGAAAGAAGCTTTCTGAGAAATTGTTTTTTGATGTGTGAATTCATCTCACAGAGTTACACCTTTATTTTCTTGAAGCAGATTACTAACACTATTTTCGTGGAATCTGCAAAGGGATATTTGGGAGTGCATTGAGGCCTTTGGTTTAAAAGGACATATCCACAGATAAAAACTAGAAAGAAGCTTTCTGAGAAACTACTTTTTGATGTGTGAATTCACCTCACAGAATTACACTGTTCTTTACATTGAGAAGTTTGTTAACACTGTTTTCTTGGAATCTGCAATGGGATATTTCAGAGGGCATTGAAGCTTCCGGTGGCAAAGGAAATATCCTCAGACAAAAACTACAAAGAAGGTTTCTGAGAAATTACTGTTTTGGGGGAAACGCAAAAGTTATATTTGGCAACATGTTGAAGTCTATTTTGAAAATTAAATACCCTCAGATAAAAACTAGAAAGAAGCTTTTTGGGAAAGCTCTTTGTGACGTGTGAACTCATCTTACAGAGTTACACCACTCTTTTCATTGAGCCGTTTGATAATACCGTTTTAGTGGAATCTGCAATACTATATTTGGGAGCACATTGAAGCCTATGGCGACAAAGGAAATATCCTCAGATAAAAACCAAAAAGGAGATTTCCAATAAACTACTTCGTTATGTGTGAATTCCCCTCACAGAGTTACACCGTTTGCTTCATTAAGAAGTTTGCTAACACTGTTTTTATGGAATCTGGAAAGAGATATTTCAGAGCGCATTGAAGCTTAAGGTAACAAAGGAAATACACTCATATAAAAGCTAGAAAGATGCTTTCTGAGGAAACGCTTTCTGATGTGTTCATTCTTCTCACAGAGTTACATGATTCCTTTCAAAGAGCAATTTGGTTATATTGATTTGTGGAATCTCAGAAGGGATATTTTTGATAGCATTGAATACTATGGTGATGAAGGAAATATCCTCAGATAAAATCTAAGATGAAGCTTTCTCAGAAAGATTTTATGACGTGTGAATTCATCTCACAGAAATAAACCTTTCTTTTCATGGAGTAGTGTTCTCACACAGTTTTCATGGAATTTGCAAAGGAATATTTGGGAGCACATTGAGGCCTGCAGTGAAAAATGGAATATCCTCAGATAAAAACTGGAAAGAAACATTCTGAGAAACTGCTTTGTGACTTGTAAATTCGTCTCACAGAGTTTCTCTGTTCTTTTCATTGAACAGTTTGCTAACACTGTTTTCTTGGAATTTACAATGGGATATTTTGGAGCTCATTGAAGCTTCCGGTGACAAAGGAAATATCCTCAGACAAAAACTAGAAATACGCTTTCTGAGAAACTGCTTTGTGATTTGTGAATTCATCTCACAGAGTTGTACGATTTACTTAATGGATCAGTTTAGTAGCACTGTTTTTGGGGAATCTGAAAATTTATATTTGGCATCACATTGAAGTCTATTTTGAAAATTAATACCCTCAGATAAAAGCTAGAAATAAGCTTTCTGAGGAAGTTCTTTGTGACATGTGAACTCATCTCACAGAGTTACACGGCTCTTTTCAATGAGCAGCTTGATAACACTGTTTTTGTGAAAACTGCAATACTATGTTTGGGAGCACATTGAAGCCTATGGTGACAAATGAAATATCCTCAGATAAAAACCAAAAAGAAGATTTCTGAGAAACTCTTTCATGATGTGTAAATTCACTTCACAGAGTTACACCATTCTTTTCATTGAGAAGTTTGCTAACACTGTTTTCGTGGAATCTGCAATGGGATATTTCAGAGTGCATTGAAGCTTAAGGTGACAAAGAAAATACACTCACATAAAAACTAGAAAGACGCTTTCTGATGAAACACTTTCTGACTTGTTAATTCATCTCACAGTGTTACACAATTCTTTTCACAGAGCAGTTTGGTAACACTATTTTGTGGAGTCTGAGAAGGGACATTTTGGAAAGCATTGAAGACAATGGTGGCAAGGGAAATGTCATCAGATTAAAACTAGAAAGAAGCTTTCTGAGAAAGATTTTGTGACGTGTGAACACATGTCACAGAGTTACACCTTTCTTTTCATGGAACAGTTTTCTAACACTGTTTTCTGGAATCTGCAAAGGAGTATTTGGAAGCACATTGAGGCTTATTGCGGAAAAATGGAATATCCTCTGTAAAAACTAGAAAGAAGCTTTCAGAGAAACTGCTCTGTGATGTATGAATTCATCTCAAAGAGTTACACTGTTCTTTATATTGAACAGTTTGCTTACACTGTTTTCTGATAATTTGCAATGGGATATTGTGGAGTGCATTGAAGTTTCAGTGACAAAGGAAATATTCTCAGACAAAAACTGGAAAGAAGCTTTCTGAGAAACTGCTTTGTGATTTGTGAATTCATCTAACAGTGTTACACCTTTCTTTTCATGGAGCAGTTTGGGAGCACTATTTTTGGGAATCCCAGAGGAGATATCTTGGATTGCAATGAAGCCTATGGTGAGAACGGAAATATCCTAAGATAAAAACTAGAAAGAAGCTTTCTGAGAAACTTCTTTGTGATATGTGAATTCATGTAACAGAGGTACACCTTCCTTTACATGGCACTGTTTGCTAACACTGTTTTTGTGTAATCTGCAAAGGGATATTTGGGAGTTCATTGTGGAATATAGTGACAAACGAAACATCCTCAAATAAAAAATAGAAAGAAGCTTTGTGAGAAACTGCTTTGTGATGTGTGAATTCATCTCACAGAGTTACACTTTTCTTTTCATTGAGCAGTTTGAAAACACTGTTTCATGGAATCTGCAATGGTATAACTCGGAGCACATTGAAACTTATGGTGACAAAGGAAATAACCTCAGATAAAATCTAGAAAGAATCTTTCTGACAAACTGCGTTGTGATGTGTGAATTTATCTCACAGAGGTACACCGTTCTTTTCATTGAGCTGTTTGAAAACAGTGTTTTTGTGGAATCTGCAAAGGGATATTTTGGAGTGTATGAGGCCTATGGGGAAAACGGAAATATCCTCAGATTAAAAAATGGAAGGAAGCTTTCTGAGAAACTGCTTTTTGATGTGTGAATTCATCTCACAGAGTTATACTCTTCTTTTCATTGAGCAGTTTGCTAACACTGTTTTCGTGGAATCTGCAATTGGATATTTCGGAGTGCATTGAAGTTTATTGTGACAAATGAAATATCCTCAGAAAAAAATAGAAAGCAGCTCTCTGAGAAACTGCTTTGTGATTTGTGAATTCATCTCACAGTGCTACACTGCTGTTTTCATGGATCACTTTGGTAGCACTGTTTTCAGAGAATCTGAGAAGGGATATTTGGGATCTCATTGAAGCCTATGGTTACCAATTAACTATCCTCAGATGAAAACTAGAAAGAAGTTTTCTCCGGAAGTACTTTGTGATGTGTGAATTATCCTCACTAAGTTACAACATTCTTTTCATGGAACCATTTGCTAAAACTGTTTTTGTGGACGCTTCAAAGGATATTTGGGAACATATTAGGCCTATGGTGAAAAGCTGAATATCCTCAGATAAGAACTAGAATGAAGCATTCTGAGAAACTGCATTGTGACGTATGAATTCATCTCTCAGAGATACACTGTTCTTTGCTTTGAGTAGTTTGCTATCACCGTTTTCATGGAATCTACAAAGGGATATTTCGCAGCACTTTGAGGTCTATAGAGAAAAAGGAAATATTGTCAGAATAAAACTAGAAAGAAGCTTTCTGAGAAACTACCCTGTGATGTTTGAATTCATCTTACAGAGTTTCACTGTACTTTTCATTGAGCGGTTTGATAACACTGTTTTCATCTAATCTGCAAAGGGATATTTGGGAGAGCATTAAGGCCTATGGTGAAAAACTAAATATCCTCAGATAAAAGCTAGAAAGAAGCTTTCTGAGAAACTGCTTTGTGATGTGTGAATTCATCTAAAAGATTTACACTGTTGTTTTCATTGAGCAGTTGTCTGACACAGTTTTCGTGGAATCTGCAATGGGATATTTCAGACTGCATTGAAGCTTATGGTGACAAAGGATATATCCTCAGGAAAAAGCTAGAAAGTAGCTTTCTGAGAAACTGCTTTGTGATGAATGTATTCATCTCAAAGAATAACAGCTTTCTTTTGATGGATCAGTTTGCTAAAATTATTTTCTTGGCATCTACAAAGAGATATTTGGGAGTGAGATGAGGCCTATGGTGAAAAAGGAAATATCTTCTGAAAAAAACTTGAAAGAACCTTTATGAGAAACTGCTTTGTGATGTGTGAATTCATCTCACTGAGTTACACCACTCTTTTCATGGAGAAGTTTTGTAGCACTGTTTTGGGGGAATCTGAGAAGGGGGGATTTCAATCACATTGAAGCCTATACAATATACAACTGAAGCCTATAGAAAGGAAATAACCTCAGATAACATTAGAAAGAAGGTTTCTGAGAAAGTTCACTGTTATGTGTGAATTGCTCTCACAGAGATACACCATTGTCTACATGGAGCAGTTTGTTAACACTGTTTTCATGGAATCTGCAAAGTGATATTTGAGAGCACATAGAGGCCTATATTGAAAAAGGAAATAACCTCAGATAAAAACTAGAAAAAAGCTTTGTGAGAAATGGCTTGCAATGTGTGTATTCATCTCCCAGAGTGACACTGTTCTTTTCTTAGAGCAATTTGCTAACACTGTTTTCTTGGGTTCTGTAATCTGATATTTTGGAGGGAATTGAAGCTGAGGGTGACAAAAGAAATATCCTCATATAAGAAGTAGAAAGAAGCTTTCTGAGAAAACACTTTGTGATGTTTAATTCATCTCACAGAGTTACAAGATTCTTTTCATGAATCTGATTGGTAAAACTGGCTTTGGGGAAACTGAGAAGAGATATTTTGGCTCACATTGAAGCCTATGGTGACAAAAGAATTATCCTCAGATAAAAGTAGAAAGAAGCTTTCTGAGAAACTTCTTAGCGATGTGTGAATTCACCACACAGATTTACACCTTTCTGCAATTGGATATTTGGGAATGTATTGAGTGCTATGTTGAAAAACAAAATATCCTTGGATTAAAACTGGAAAAAACCTTCCTGAGAAACCAGTTTGTGATGTGTGAATTTATCTCACAGAGTCACACCGTTCTTTTCATTGAGTAGTTTTCTAAAACTGTTTTCACAGAATCTGCAAAGGGATATATGGGAGTGCATTGAGGCCTATGGGGTAAAAGGAAACATCCTCAGTCAAAAACTAGAAAGAAGCTTTCTGAGATTCTGCTTTGTGATGTGTGAATTCATCTCACAGTGTTACAGTGGTCTTTTCATTGAGCAGTTTGCTAACACTGTTTTCCTGGATTCTGCAATTGGATATTTCAGAGCACACTGAAGCTTATGGTGACACAGGAAAAATCCTCATAGAAAAAGTGGAAAGAAGCCTTCTGAAAAGTTGGGCTGTGATGTGGTAACTCATCTCACAGAGTTACATGATTCTTTCCATGGGTCAGTTTGGTACCACTGTTTTTGGGGAATCTGAGAACGGATATTTGGGATCATAGTGAAGTCTACGGTGACAAAGCAAATATCCTCAGATAAAAACTAGAAAAAAGCATTCTGAGACAGTTATTTTTGATGTGCAAACTCGTCTCACAGAGTTACACCATTGTTTTTATTGAGCAGTTTGATAAGACTCTTTTTGAGAAATCTGCAGTAGGATATTTGGAAGTACATTGAAGCCTATGGTGACAAAGGAAATATCCACAGATAAAAACAAAAAAGCAGCTTTCTGAGGAACTGCTTTGTGATTTGTGAGTTCATCTCACAGAGTTACACCTTATTTTTCATGGAGCAGTTTGTTATCACTGTTTTTGTGGAATATGCAAAGGGATACTTGGGAGCACATTGAGGCCCATAGTGAAAAAGGAAATATCCTGAGATAAAAACTAGAAAGTAGGTTTCTGAAAAACTGCTTTGTTATGTGTGACTTCCTCTCACGTATTTACACCATTGTTTTCATTGAGCAGATTGATAATATTGTTTTCATGGAATCTGCAATAGGGTACTTGGGAGCACATTGAAGCTTATGATGATAAAGGAAATAGCCCCAGATACAAATCAAAAAGAAAGCTTCAGTGAAACTGCTATTTGATCCGTGAATTCATCTCACAGAGTTGCACTTTTATTTTCATTGAGAAGTTTGATAACACTTTTTTCGTGGAATCTGCAATGGGATATTCAGGAGCAGAGTGAGAAATATGGTGAAAAAGGAAATACCCTCAGATAATAACTAGAAAGAATCTTTCTGAGAAACAGTTTTGCGATGTGTGAATACATCTCACAGTTCCACCTTTCTTTTCATGGGGCAGTTTGCTAACTCACTATCATTTAATCTGCAAAGGGATATTTCAGAGCAAATTGTGGACTACAGTGAAAAAGGAAATATCCTAAGAAAAATCTACAAAGAAACTTTCTGAGGAACTGTTTTGTGATGTGTGAATTCACCTCATGGAGTTACACCATTCTTTTCATTGAAGAGTTTGCAAACACTCTTTTCTTGGAATCTGCAATGATATATTTAGGAGCACGTTGGAACTTATGGTGACAAAGAAAATATCATTATATAAAAACTAAAAAAAAGTTTTGCTGAGAAACCGATTTGTGATGAGTTTATTGATCTCACAGAGTTACAGTATTCTTTTCATGGATCATTTTGGTAGCATTGCTTTTGGGGAATCTGAGGAGGGATTTTTCAATCACTTTGAAGCCGATGATGACAATGGAAATATCATCAGATCAAAACTAGAAAGAAGCTATCTGAGAAACTTCTTCATGATGTGTGAATTCATCTCATAGAGTTACACGTTTCTTTTCCAGGAGCATTTTGCTAACACTGCTTTCGTGGAATCTACAAATTGATATTGGGGAGCATATTGAGGTCTATGGTGAAAAATGATATATTCTCACATAAAAAATAGAAAGAAGTTTTCTGAGAAACTGCTTTGGGATGTGTGAATTCATCTCAGAGAGTTACAATGTTGTTTTCAATGAGCAATTTGCTAACACTGTTTTCTTGGAATTTGCCATTGGATATTTCAGAGTGTATTGAAGGTTATGGTGACAAAGGAAATATCCTCATAAAAAAAACTAGAAAGAAGCCTTCTAGAAACTACTCTGTGTTTTTTGAATTCATCTCACAGGGTTACACCATTCGTTTCATGGAGAAGTTTAACAACACTGTTTTGGGGGAATGTGAGAGGGGATAGTTTTGATCACCTTGAAGTCTATGGGGAAAAGGGAAATACCCTCAGATAAAGACTAGAAAGAAGCTTTCTGATAAACTTCTTCAAGATGTGTGTATTCATCTCACAGAGTAGCATGATTCCTTTCTTGGAGCAGTTTGGTAAAAGTGTTTTCATGGAATCTGCTATAGGATATTTGGGAGTGCATTGAAGCCTAGGGTCGCAAACGAAATATCCTCTGGCAAAAACTAGAAAGAAATATTCTATGAAACTGCTTTCTTACTTGTGAGTTCATCTCACAGACTTACACAATTCTTTCCATGGAGAAGCTTGGTAGCACTGTTTTTGGGGAATCTGAGAAGGGATATTTTGGATCACATTGAAGCCTGTGGTGACAAACAGAATATTCTCAGAAAAAAACTAGAGAGAAGATTTTTGAGAAACTGCTTTATGATGTGTGCATTCATCTCATAGAGTAGCACGATATTTTTCTTGAAGCAGTTTGCTAAATCTGTTTTCGTGGAATCTGCAAAGGGATATTCGGGAACGTATTGAGGAATATGGTGAGAAAGGATTTATCCTCAGATAAAAAGTACAAAGAGGCTTTCTGAGAAATAGCTTTGTGATGTGAGAATTCATCTCACAGAGTTACACCACATTTTTCACGATGAAGTGTATTAGCACTGTTTTGGGGGAATTGGAGAAGGGATATTTGGAATTGCATTGAAGCCTATGGTGACAAAGGAAATATCAGAAAACAACTAGAAAGAAGCTTTCCGAGAAACTGCTTTGTGATGTGGGAATTCATCTCAGATAGTTACAATGTTGCTTTCATTGAGTTGTTTGCCAACACTGTTTTCTTGGCATCTGCAATGGGATATTTCAGAGCTCATTGAATCTTATGGTGACAAAGGATATATCCTCATAAAAACTAGAAAGAAGCTTTCTGAGAAACCGCTTTGTGATGTGTTAATTCATCTCACAGATTTACATGATTATTTCCATGGATTAGTTTGGTAGCACTGATTTTGGGGAATCCAACATGGATATTATGGGTCGCATTCTAGACTATGATGACCAAGGAAATATCCTCAGAAAAAATCTAGAAAGAAACTTTCTGAGAAAGTTCTTTGTTACATGTGAATTCATCTCACAGAGTTACAGCTTTCTATTCATGGTACCTTTTGCTAACACTGTTTTCCTGGAATGTGCAAAGGGATATTTGGGAGTGCATTGGAGCCTATGGTGACAAAGGATATATCCAAGATAAAAAGCAAAAAGCAGGGTTGTGAGAAACTGCTTTGATGAATTTGGGAATTCATCTCACATAGTTACACTGTTCTTCTCATTGAGCAGTTTGCTAACACTGTTTTCATGGAATATGCAAAGTGATATTTTGGTGTGCATTGAGGCTTAGAGTGAAAAAGAAAATGTCCTCAGATAAACACCAGAAAGAATCTTTCTGAGAAAGTTCTTTGTGATGTGTGAATTCATCTCACAGAGTTACACCATTCTTTTCATTGACCTCTTTGATAACATTGTTTTCGTGGAATCTGAAATAGGATATTTTGGAGCTCTTTGAATCCTATCGTGAAAAAGGAAATATCCTCTGATAAAAACCAAAAAGAAGCTTTTTTTTTTTTGGTTTTTTATTTTTTATTTTTATTTTTATTATACTTTAAGTTCTAGGGTACATGTGCATAACGTGCAGGTTTGTTACATATGTATACATGTGCCATGTTGGTGTGCTGCACCCATCAACTCGTCAGCACCCATCAATTAATCATTTATATCAGGTATAACTCCCCAATGCAATCCCTCTCCCTTCTCCCCTCCCCATGATAGGCCCCATTGTGTGATGTTCCCCTTCACGAGTCCATGTGAGCTCATTGTTCAGTTCCCACCTATGAGTGAGAACATGCGGTATTTGGTTTTCTCTTCTTGTGATAGTTGGCTAAGAATGATGGTTTCCAGCTGCATCCATGTCCCTACAAAAGACGCAAACTCATCCTTTTTTATGGCTGCATAGTATTCCATGGTGTATATGTGCCACATTTTCTTAATCCAGTCTGTCACTGATGGACATTTGGGTTGATTCCAAGTCTTTGCT